>NW_025283218.1:0-1173 GCF_018294505.1 Triticum aestivum
GATTTCCGGATAATACAGTTATAGCATGAATAAAAGACATTTATCATGAACATTGAAATATAATAATACTTTTATTATTGCCTCTAGGGCATATTTCCAATAGTCTCCCACTTGCACTAGAGTCACCAATCTAGTTACATTGTGATGAATCGAACACCCATAGAGTTCTGGTGTTGATCATGTTTTGCACGCGAGAGAGGTTTAGTCAGCGGATCTGCGACATTCAGATCCGTGTGCACTTTGCAAATCTCTATGTCTCCATCTTGAACATTTTCACGGATGGAGTTGAAACGACGCTTGATGTGCCTGGTCTTCTTGTGAAACCTGGGCTCCTTGGCGAGGGCAATAGCTCCAGTGTTGTCACAGAAGAGTTTGATCGGCCCCGGCGCATTGGGTATGACTCCTAGGTCGGTGATGAACTCCTTCACCCAAATCGCTTCATGCGCTGCCTCCGAGGCGGCCATGTACTCCGCTTCACACGTAGATCCCGCCACGACGCTCTGCTTGCAGCTGCACCAGCTTACTGCTCCACCATTCAACATATACACGTATCCGGTTTGTGACTTAGAGTCATCCAGATCTGAGTCGAAGCTAGCGTCGACGTAACCCTTTACGACGAGCTCTTCGTCTCTTCCATAAACGAGAAACATGTCCTTCGTCCTTTTCAGGTACTTCAGGATATTCTTGACCGCTGTCCAGTGTTCCTTGCCGAGATTACTTTGGTATCTTGCTACCAAACTTACGGCAAGGTTTACATCGGGTCTGGTACACAGCATGGCATACATAATAGATCCTATGGCTGAAGCATAGGGGATGACACTCATCTCTTCTTTATCTTTTGCCGTGGTCGGTGACTGAGCCGAGCTCAATCTCACACCTTGTAACATAGGCAAGAACCCCTTCTTGGACTGATCCATTTTGAACCTCTTCAAAACCTTATCAAGGTATGTGCTTTGTGAAAGACCTATGAGGCGTCTCGATCTATCTCTATAGATCTTGATGCCTAATATATAAGCAGCTTCTCCAAGGTCCTTCATTGAAAAACACTTATTCAAGTAGGCCTTAATGCTGTCCAGAAATTCTATATTATTTCCCATCAAGAGTATGTCATCTACATATAATATGAGAAATGCTACAGAGCTCCCACTCACTTTCTTGTAAACGCAGGCTTCT
>NW_025283219.1:0-1173 GCF_018294505.1 Triticum aestivum
CAAAACTTCTAGCAACCCTATTGCTTTGAAGTGAATGGGCGATAGTTCATTCTAAGTCCTTCGCTAATTGAATCACCATTCTAACATTGGTCGTGCAACCCAACCCGTACTTCGGGCGCACCCTTCAACCAATGTTTAATTGTGTATGTTTTCCTCGAGCATACTTCCTTATATCATTTGATCTGACAAATGTTATCTCCTTGTTCACTTAATGGTGGAAATCCATCTTTTGGGAATCTCGGTGAATTGCCGTTGAGTTCACCAGACACCTCCTTGTCCTCTCCTTGGTTTAATAGTGAACTATTGCTTCAGAAACCCGCTCCCATAGTTAATTTCCCGAGAAGCTTGCAATGCCATTTCAACGATTTGTGTTGCGCCTTTTCTTCTCGGACATCTTGAGTCTCAGGTATCATGACACCAATTGGATATGAATCTCGGTCAGATATGATGGTTGGGACAACTTTCCGAGAGTTATGATGTTGATCCTTTGGTGACCCGGTAACCTGATGTCATGCCTAGCACCCCCCCCCCGGCTGGAGGACCTATCATTATAGATTCCTTTTCAGCAAGGTTATCCATTCACCCATGAGGAAATTGTAAGACTTACTGTACAAGTTATTCCTGATGGATCCTTCGTGTTTCCAAAGTCTGATCTTCACCTGAAGACCTTATCAATGCTATCTCGAAGCATGTCTATGGTACTCCAATTTTCAACAAGAACATTTGAAGCCCAATGTTAAATGTTTCCTGCCCAATTATCCAAACACCGCTGTATGGGTAATATCATGAAATTTCTCTCCCCTACCTAAGGAGTTTTCTACGTTATATCCTATCATGGATATCATGCCCCGCTTGTCCTAGGGAAGGATATACCCCTGTAATATGTGTGTATACACATTTTCCTCCCCATTGTTTTGATTAAACCTGGAAATCACCTTTCCTTTCCATTGGTTTATTTAAACCCTTTCTATAATCTATATGATATAAACAATAATAATTCCCTACTTGTGCAAACACCTTGGTGTACAACTCGGTCAGTAAGACCCTGTTTCTTTTGTTGATGACATTTCGGTAACCACCGATGGACGAGAACTTTGCCTATTGGACCGCCTCGTTCAACGAGCAGGAAAATGGTTCTCTTCGTCCCTCGCCCCTGGTATCGACGTTGTTGCC
>NW_025283220.1:0-1173 GCF_018294505.1 Triticum aestivum
TGATGGTGTGCTGTATTCTGTTCAATACGCTCCAACAAACGGTTTGTCTCCCGCTTGTTTCTCTCAGCTTCCATCATCACCTCGGCTAGTGAAGGAGGATGAGGCAGATTTTCATTCCTGGCTTCACTGCCTTCGGCCTGCTCTTGGGAAGCAGGGTTGGCGCGCGTGTTGACCATCCTAGGTAAACAAGACAATGATTTAGTCAGAATGATGAAATTCCGACATGGGATACATAATGTAAGAAATAACTCGGAATGCAAGATGATCATCCGTATGACATGGTAGATACAGAAACTGCTTCTTTATTCCATCGTCATACACACCATACAAGGTTTAGTACAAGACCAAACAAAGTACTATTACGGTGAGAAAAGGATTACATCTCATCGGAGGCATTCCAAGCTCCTATACATTATTTTTCTACACCTCCGGAAGGAGTACAAACTAGGTCATAACCCACGAGTCACGCGGGACGATAGATGACACAGCTAGTGCAAACTAGTGATGCTACCCCTAACTCAGACCGATCCGTAGTAGTCCTCATAAAAGTCACCTCCATAGCCTGGAAGCTCAACATGTTCATCCGGAAACAGACGATCTCGCGGAGCTTGTGGACCATAGGGGCTAGGATGAGGCCTTGGACCAACAAACAGTGGCCTACGGGGACCGCGAGGTGGGGTGATGCCTCCTACATCACGCCAAACCATCACGTATGGCAGAGCAGATCTCACAGGATAGAGATCGCGCATATCCGAATATCCAGCTTGCACCGCCGGTGCGAACCGAGTCAAAGTGGCCCAGTGGTCAGCACGGGTATTGAAGAGCTCTAACCTTAAGGCCCGATTTTCACGGTCCTTATCCTCGAGCATCTCAGCAGTGGTGCGAGTCCGTGAATCCTCCTGAGTGGAGTCAGCATAAATAGCTTGGAGATATCCTTGTGCTCCCGGAAGTGATCCTGGCATATACCGGAAGTCAGAGTCCCGAAATAGACCAGATCTGACTCGCATAATGGTCATCATAGAGTAGGCGGCGTCCTGCACAGCCATCTCAATAGTAACCCCGAGTCCATAGGAGCAGTGAAGAGGCTCGGTAGATCCAGGATAAGATGGAAATATCCTGACAGTGCAGAGATACTGGCTTTGATTGAAGTCTCGGAATTGCTCTTCGACCGTG
>NW_025283221.1:0-1173 GCF_018294505.1 Triticum aestivum
TAAACGCACCATGGGGTCAAACCACCGTGGAAATCACTTTGGGGACCCAAAACGGTGAGTAATAGTCCATGAAACGGGCCAGAATCGGCCAAAACTGCGAGTGTTGATGACCGACACGTAAACGGACCTTAGGGTTCAACCACTATGGAATCGCTTCGGGACCCCTAAATGATGAGTAATACTCCACGAATCGCGTCAGAATTGGCCAAAACTGTGAGTGTTGACGACAGAGACGCAAACGCACCCCGGGGATTGTAAATAATGGAAATCGCTCTGGGACGCCAAAACGGTGAGTAATAGTACACAAAACAGACCAGAAATTGGCCAAAATTGTGAGTGTCATTGACCGACACGTAAACGCACCACGGGGTTCGTAAATCATGGAAATCATGCTTGGACCAAAAAATAGAGTAATAGTCCAAGAAACAGGCCAGAATCGGCCAAAACTGCGAGTGTTGATGACCGACACGCAAATGCACCCTGCGGTTCGTTAACCGTGGAAATCACTCCGGGGCCCCAAAACAGTGAGTAATAGTCCATGAAACAGGCCAGAATAAGCCAAAACTGTGATTGTTGATGACTAACACGTAAGTGCGCCTTGGGGTTCAACAACTATGGAAATCACAGCAGGCCCAGAAAACGGTGACTAAAAGTCCACAAAACGCGTTAGAATTGGCTAAAACTGTGAGTGTTCATAACCGACACGTAAACGCACCCGGGGCTTCGTTAATCATGGAAAGCATTCCGGGGCCCCAAAACAGTGAGTAATTGTCCACGAAACGGGCCAGAATTGGCCAAAACTACTAGTATTGATGACCGACATGTAAACGCACCCCGGGGATCGTTAATCGTGGAAATCACACCGGGGCCCCAAAACAGTGAGTATTGATGACCGACACCTAAACGCACCTTGGGGTTCCACAACTATGGAAATCGCTACGGGAGCCCTAAATGGTGAATAATAGCCCACGAATCGCGTCAGAATTGGCCAAAACTGTGAGTGTTGACGACAGACACGCAAACGCACTCCGGGGATTGTCAACCGTGGAAATCTGTCTGGGACGCCGAAACGGTGAGTAATAGTGCACGAAACGGACGAGAATTGGCCAAAATTGTGAGTGTTTATGACCGACACTTAAACGCACAGTGGAGATCATCAATCGTGGAAATCAC
>NW_025283222.1:0-1173 GCF_018294505.1 Triticum aestivum
GAAATATAAAACAATTTAGTATTCAAATTACAATGCATGGATGCAATCAATAAGGAAAAACTGAATCATATAGTACATAATATGCATCGTCTCGAATAATATATAATCTCGAATACATCGTCTCGAATAATATATAATCTCGAATACATCGTCTCGAATAATATATAATCTCGAATACATCGTCTCGAATAATATATAATCTCGAATACATCACTGGCTAGGTAGCTAATAAAGATCGAATACTATAGAAGAATCTAGGCCACTCGCGGTTCCTGGGGCGCGGGCGGTGGACACCCAAAGACAAGGAACCATCACAGGATCATATCTCCGGTCATCTGCCCAAAGAACCTGCCAGGTATTGGAGAACCTGACGTCCATAGCAGCCATGTAGCGATGGACGTGCTCGTCCTCCTCCCTGACACGACGACGCACCACCTCCGGCGGGGCCGGCTCCCTCTGCACCGAATGTGGCCCACGCGAACACCACCAAAGGAGATCAGGATCGACGACGGGACCCGAGGCCGGGTTCCTCACCAAGCGGCGCGCCCCTCCAGGTAGCACCTCCCAGTGCCAGCCCGGCGGAGCCCAATCTCGGACATGGGTCAGCCGGACGTCGTCGCGAACGGGTTGACGGCGAGGATGTGGGCCGGGCATCGTCGAGAACAAATACTACATGCCCGCAAAAAGTAACATTTTTTAAATGATTGGATTGTGATAACTAAAATTCTATATGCAAATTCTAACAATTTGACATTAATCTAATTCATCTAACTAAAACTAATTCTAAATTTCTAACATTTCTATATATAAACTAATATTTCTATAACATTTCTAATATTTCTATAACTAAAAAACAGAAAAATTGCTAACATTTCTATAAATATTTCTATAACTTAAAAACAGAAAAATTTATAACATTTCTATATAATTAACATTTCTATAACATTTCTAATATTTCTATAACTAAAAAACAGAAAATTTTCTAACATTTCTAATAATATTTATATAACTAAAAATCAAAAAAATTTCTAACATTTATATAAATATTTTTATAACTAAAAACATAAAAATTACTAACAATTTTACAACTAATTAACAATGTGTATGGCGGCCGGGGCAGGCGCTCACAGGCGAGGCGAGGCGACGGGCGGCGATGACGCGGATGGCGACGAT
>NW_025283223.1:0-1173 GCF_018294505.1 Triticum aestivum
TTTTCCGGCAGGAGCCCCCTCAAAGCAATCGGAAGCAATTGCGTCATAATCACGTGGCAGTCGTGAGACTTCAGGTTTTGGAACTTTTTCTCCGCCATGTTTATTATTCCCTTTATATTGGACGAGAATCCAGACGGGACCTTCATACTGCTCAGGCATTCAAAAAAGATGACCTTCTCTTCTTTGGTCAGAGCGTAGCTGGCACGACCTTGAAACCATTCCGGATGCCGGTCATCAGGGTCTTTCAAACGTTGCTGGTCCTGCCGTGCTTCCTTTGTATCATTTGTCTTCCCATACACGCCCAAGAAGCTTAGGAGGTTCACGCAAATATTCTTCGTAACGTGCATCACGTCGATTGCAGAGCGGACATCTAGGACTTTCCAATATTCTAGCTCCCAGAATATAGATTTCTTCTTCCACATGGCTGCGTGCCCGTCAGCTCCCTTCGGAACTGATTGTCCGCCAGGACCCTTTCCAAAGATGACTTTCAAATCCTTGACCATATCAATTACCTCAGCACCAGTGCGTTCCGCAGGCTTCGGCCGGTGATCTGCCTTGCCGTTGTAATGCTTGCCTTTCTTTCTTACTGGATGAATTTTCGGAAGAAATCGACGATGCCCAAGGTACACGTTCTTCTTACAATTTGGCAAATGTACACTTTCAGTCTCATGTAAGCAGTGCGGGCATGCATTGTATCCCTTATTTGACAGTCCCGAAAGGTTACTAAGAGCAGGCCAATCGTTGATGGTTACGAAAAGCAACGCTCGTAGGTCAAATTCCTCTTGTTTGTGCTCATCCCACACACGGACACCACCCCACAGCTGTAAAAGTTCATCAACTAATGGCCTTAGGTACACATCGATGTCGTTGCCGGGTTGCTTCGGACCTTCGATGAGCACTGGCATCATAATGAACTTCCGCTTCATGCACAACCAAGGAGGAAGGTTGTAGATGCATAGAGTCACGGGCCAGGTGCTATGGCTGGAGCTCTGCTCGCCAAAAGGATTCATGCCATCCGTACTTAGAGCAAATCTTATGTTCCTTGCGTCAGCTGCAAAATCTTTGAACCATCTGTCGATCTTTCTCCATTGCGTTCCATCTGCGGTGTGTCTCAACTCCCCGTCCGACTTACGGTCCTCTTTGTGCCATCGCAACAACTTGGCATGCTCTTTG
>NW_025283224.1:0-1173 GCF_018294505.1 Triticum aestivum
AAGACTTTTGAGCTTGAATGTGATGCTAGTGGAATTGGATTAGGAGGTGTGTTATTACAAGATGGCAAACCTGTTGCATACTTTTCTGAAAAATTGAGTGGGCCTAGTCTGAATTATTCTACTTATGATAAAGAATTATATGCTCTTGTTCGGACTTTAGAAACATGGCAACATTATTTATGGCCCAAAGAATTTGTTATACATTCTGATCATGAATCTTTGAAACATATTAAAAGTCAAGCTAAACTGAATCGTAGACATGCTAAATGGGTTGAATTCATTGAGACTTTCCCTTATGTCATTAAACACAAGAAGGGAAAAGAAAATGTTATTGCTGATGCATTGTCTCGTCGCTATACTATGCTTTCACAACTTGACTTCAAAATATTTGGTTTGGAGACCATCAAAGATCAATATGTGCATGATGTTGATTTTAAAGATGTAATGCAGAATTTTAAAGAAGGAAGAATGTGGAACAAGTTTGTTGTTAACGATGGATTTGTGTTTCGTGCTAACAAGCTATGCATTCCAGCTAGCTCCGTTCGTCTTTTGTTGTTGCAGGAGGCGCATGGAGGAGGATTAATGGGACACTTTGGCGTGAAGAAGACGGAGGACGTACTTGCTACACATTTCTTTTGGCCAAAGATGAGACGGGATGTTGAGCATTTTATTGCTCGCTGCACTACATGTCAAAAAGCTAAGTCACGACTCAATCCTCATGGTTTATATATGCCTTTGCCTGTACCTAGTGTTCCTTGGGAGGATATATCTATGGACTTTGTTTTAGGTTTACCTCGAACAAAGAAGGGGAGGGATAGCATATTTGTTGTCGTGGATAGATTGTCGAAAATGGCACACTTTATACCATGTCATAAAAGCGATGATGCTGTTAATGTTGCTGATTTGTTCTTTCGTGAAATTATTCGCTTGCATGGTGTGCCAAATACTATTGTTTCAGATCGTGATACTAAATTTCTTAGCCACTTTTGGAGATGTTTATGGGCTAAGTTGGGGACTAAACTGCTTTTTAGTACTACTTGTCACCCCCAAACTGATGGACAAACTGAAGTAGTCAATAGAACGTTGTCTACTATGCTTAGGGCTGTTTTGAAGAATAATAAGAAAATGTGGTAGGAATGCTTGCCTCATATTGAATTTGCTTATAATCGTTCA
>NW_025283225.1:0-1173 GCF_018294505.1 Triticum aestivum
AGACGGGGCATCGCTTACCTTTGTTCTCTTCGGCTACCTCTTGGTAAGGCCGAGTTCTTCCTTGGACCGCTCAAGGTCCTGCTTCAGTTGTCACACCCTAGCTAGTCATGCATCAGAGTGTGTGCATCATGTTTAAATTTCCATTTAATTTGAAATGGGGATCTGTGAAACCCTCAGAATCATTTTGAAAATGACCCAAGTAAAAATTTCTCCAAAAGGATCCAAGAAAATGCTCATGTTGTTCTCTGAAAATATTGGACAGAGATAAAAATCAAACCAATATTTTTAGTGGCTCATGGACATTTATTTTGGGCATTTGGAATTAATGCATAGGTATTTGCATTGGAAATATATTAATTATATATATTAATATATGCCCAAATATTATGCCATTTTTAAAAGAGCTCTGGAATAATATATATAGCTCTTGCAAAAATTGGCATAAGTTAAATAAATGATTTAATATATATTTTAAATCAAAACAAATGTCAGAAATTAGAAAACAGAAAAAGAAATAACAGGAGGAGCTTACCTGGGCTCCTCCCTGTGCGGCCCAGCCAGCTGGCCGGCCCAGCAAGCCAACCCAGCCCACCACCGCCGTCGTCCTCCTGGCGCCAGTCGGCCAGGCGTGTGGCCGGCGCGCGCGCACGGCCGGAGCGCCACGCCACCAGCTCGTCTGCCTGCCTCCCCCGCCAGCGCGACGCCGCGGCGCTTCTTCTCGGTGCCGCCCCGATCCCCTGGCCTTATCCCCCTCTCTCTCCCGTGCTGCTCCCTCTCTCTCTCACACGGCCGAACACCACCGTCGCCGCCGTTCGCCGTAGCAGCCATCTCCGGCCACCCCTCGCTCCCCCGACTAGCTCAGGAGCTCCGCCTCGACTCCCTCTTCCTCCCCACCGCTCCACAGCTCCCCGGAAGCCCTGCATCGCCGCCACGTCGCCGTTCCCCTCTTCGGGCTCCGACCACCGTCGCCGTCAAATTCGTCGTCTCCGGCGCGTCCCCGAGCCTGCTTCGACGCCCACTGCAACCGCGGTGAGCCCCCGAGTCGTTTCCCCCTTCTCCCCTGGTCTCTCCCGACCTCTAGGCCCTAGCCCCACCTTGGCCGAGAGCTCCACGCCGCCGGCGATGTCGCCGTCGTGGCCACGGTCGCCGTAGCGCCCAACCGAGCACACCATC
>NW_025283226.1:0-1173 GCF_018294505.1 Triticum aestivum
TCGCATGTTCTATGATCACATGCGTGCATGATATGCGAAAATGAGTCATGTAGCACAAATTAACCTTGTTCAAACCTGGGTGTATAGAAAGTAATATTCGCACCTCATGATGCATAAACAAATGCCGCTCAAATCGTAAATGGTGTTATATTAACCAGATGTCTATAAAATAGACTAAATGAGTGCACTATATAAAAAATGCATCGGCCCCAAATAATGCTAGCCGGCATCATCGACAAAATAACTAGATATTGGCGAATCTAGTGTAGGCGCATGCAAAGTAAAATGGACACGTCCTGCTAATTCTAGGTGAACTGGTGTACATCCACCCAACCAAAATAAATTGTATGGTCCCTTAATATGGACATACATTAAAAAAACTAAAAGATGACCAGAGTCATAATCTGAGTTTGATCGCACTCGAAATATTGTAGTGCACTTGCATATGCCACCAAAACAAATTAAATATCTGTTATCTGCTCCATATATGTGTATGCTCAAAAAGGTCGCATCTAGCTTATCTTCGCATAAGATGAAAGTTAGATCATGCGTCCCCATACGGCTTGCAAATAGTAAGAAAACATAGATGTCATCTAGTCATAAAACAAAGAGTACTACAATTGTTAGTACTAAAGTAGTTGCATTGCACAGAACACGTGCATGACTATATGTCCCATACGCATGCACCATGATGTTTGAAGACTCATTTAACAGATTGGTTAACCATTAAGATGACTTTCTCATACAAAGTAAAGAAAATAAATCAAAGTCTATATATTGGTTAGTCAACAAGGAAAAGTAAGTGAAGTCATTCAAGCATGCACACACGTACTGCCAATACCAGTACGAGTCAAATGAAAGCAAATATAAATGAAAGTCATCGCATATGATAATATCAACAAAGTCCAAGGCTCCCCCGAGCATGCCGGCGTCGACGATCGCGAGGAGGAATTTCTTTTTTTTGTAGCATGTTGTAATAGGAATGTGTTGCAATCTTATGTAATAGCTATGTTGGAATTCATAATCAGGGGTTTTCTCTTCGGAGATGTAATTAACAGACCTTTTATGTAAATGTAAGAGTTCTGGAAATAATGTACCTGCAATGTTTGATCTCCTTTTTATTTTATGCATTTACGCATTTAAATATATTCATTCTGTATCAATGACGTGACA
>NW_025283227.1:0-1173 GCF_018294505.1 Triticum aestivum
ATGGTAGGCCTGCACCACCACCTCAGGTATGAGATGATGTCCATATTCCTAAACTGAAATTGAATATTCCACCATTTGAGGGTAGATATGTTCCTGATATATATCTTACTTGGGAGTTAGAAACTGAACAACGATTTACATGTTTACAATATCCTGAGGAGAGACGAGTTGCTGCTGCTGTTTGTGCTTTCACTAGTTTTGCATGTGTATGGTGGTCTGAACATTGTAGATTATATCCTATTCCAACTACTTGGGCTGCTTTGAAAACTGCTATGCGTACGCGTTGGGTTCCACCATATTATCAACGTGAATTGCTTCAAAAATTGCAGCGTTTAAGACAAGGAAAAAATTCTGTAGAAGAATATTATCAGGAATTACAAACTGGCATGATTAGATGTGGTATTGTTGAGGAGAATGAAGCTATACTTGCACGTTTTCTGGGTGGATTAAATAGAGAGATTCAGACCATTCTAGACTATAAGGAGTATACTAATATCACTCGTTTATTCCATCTTGCTTGTAAAGCTGAACGTGAAGTGCAGGATCGACAAGCATTGGGGCGAACTAACTTTTCTGCAGGCCGACCTTCATCATGGACACCACGTGCATCTTCTACTTCAACTGCACCAGCACTTCCATCAGGTGCCACCTCCAGCCGTGATACAAGAAAACAGGCACAACCACCATTATCTGCCAAGAGCGCACCTGCGGGGCCTACACAGCGTTCTTCTTCTTCCATGGCATCAACAGGGCACACAAGTGATATTATTTGTCGTCGTTGTAAGGGAGGAGGTCATTATGCGAGAGAATGCAAATCTCCGCGTGTGATGATTGCTACCGCGGATGGTGGATATGAGTCCGCTAGTGACTATGATGAGGAGACATTAGCTCTTATTACACGTGAAGAACATGGTGGAGATGATTCTGATCATGAGACGCAATACATGGCTCCTGAAGACGCTGACAGGTATGAATGTTTAGTTGCTCAACGTGTTTTGAGTGTGCAGGTCACACAAGCTGAGCAAAATCAGAGGCACAATTTGTTCCATACCAAGGGAGTTGTGAAGGAACGTTCTGTGCGCGTCATAATAGACGGAGGGAGCTGCAACAACTTGGCTAGCATGGAGATGGTGGAGAAGCTTTCTCTCACCACAAGACCACATCCACATCCTT
>NW_025283228.1:0-1173 GCF_018294505.1 Triticum aestivum
AGATGGGAATTTGTTAACGTCCGGTTGTAGAAAACCCGAAGTTGACCTTATTTAAAATACACCAACCGCGTGTGTAACCGTGATGGTCTCTTCTCGGCGGAGTCCGGGGAGTGAACACGGTGTTGGAGTTATGCTTGATGTAGGTTGCTATAGGATCACTTTTTGATCATATTTGAATCGCTCGTGCTTCGCCTTCTCTTCTCGCTCTCTTTTGCGAATAAGATAGCCACCACATATGCTAGTCGCTTGCTGCAGCTCCACATATATTTGCCTTATCCTTTCCTATGAGCTTAAATAGTCTTGATCGCGTGGGTGTGAGATTGTTGAGTCCCTGTGGCTCACAGATACTACAACTCCAGATGCAGGTCCAGGTGATTCTGCTCCTGTTGACGATTACGAGCTCAGGTGGGAGTTCGACGAGGACTCTCAGCGTTACTATGTGTCTTTTCCCGATGATCAGTAGTGGTGCCTAGTTGGGGTTATCGATTCAGGACCTTGTCGCATGTTGGGTTCTTTTCTATTTTGGCGCCGTAGTCGGGCCATGAGTGTTTGTTTGGTGGTTGTTATTTATGTACTCTGATGTGACGTGGCGAGTGTAAGCCAACTATGTTATCTCCCCCTTTTATTATATATTACATGGGATGTTGTAATGATTGCCTGACTTGCGACATTGCTTTCAATGCGGTTATGCCTCTAAGTCGTGCCTCGACACGTGGGAGCTATAGCCGCATCGAGGGCATTACACACGTGCTCGTCTCGGCGTCCGTTGTCGCTACCGCGACGACGTCCGCCTCGACTCGCGTTACGCTAAGACAGGGTGGCAGTGGTGTCACGTGCTCGTCTCGATGTCCGCCTTGACTCGCGTGACGCTAAGACAGGGTGGCAGTGGTGTCACATGCTCGTCTCGGCATCCGTTGTAGCTACCGCGACGACGTCCACCTCGACTCGCGTGATGCTAAGACAGGGTGGCAGTGGTGTCACGTGCTCGTCCCGGCGTCCGTCGTCGCTACCGCGACGACGTCCGCCTACACTCGTGTTACGCTAAGACAGGGTGGCAGTGGTGTCACATGCTTGTCTCGGCGGCCGTTGTCGCTTCCGCGACGACGTCCGCCTCGACTCGCGTTACGCTAAGACAGGGTGGCAGTGGTGTCACGTGCTGGTCTCGGCGTCCGT
>NW_025283229.1:0-1173 GCF_018294505.1 Triticum aestivum
GCAAGCTCTGAGCATGTCTTCGAGAATTTGATTGACCCGTTCCACCTGACCACTCGACTGAGGGTGGAAAGCGGTGCTGAAGGAAAGATGGGTTCCCATGGCAGTTTGGAAACTCTCCCAGAAATGAGAAGTGAAAAGGCTGCCACGGTCTGAATTGATCTCTAGTGGAACACCATGAAGTGATACTACTCGAGAAATATATAAGTCAGCAAGCTGACTAGCAGTGATACTCTCTCGAACAGGAAGGAAGTGAGCCACTTTGGAAAGGCGATCAACGACTACGAAGATAGCGTTATTCCCTCTCTTGGTCCTGGGAAAGCCGGTGATGAAGTCCATACCAACTTTATCCCATTTCCATTCAGGAATAGCTAAAGGCTGAAGGGTGCCAGCAGGTCTTTGATGCTCTGCCTTAACGCGACGACAAATGTCACATTTAGCAATGAACTCCGCGATTTCTCTCTTCATCCTAGTCCACCAGAACCTCTGGCGTAGGTCCTGATACATCTTAGTGCTACCGGGATGAATCGTGAGAGGAGATTCATGCGCCTCCTTAAGAATCAATTGTCGAAGATGTTGCTTCTTGGGGACCACCAGGCGGTTTCCAAAGAAAACAACACCTCGAGCATCAACAGAGAAACTACCAGCAACTCCCTTCTTAACGTTATCCTTGATACGAGAAATACCTGTATCATATTGCTGGCTAGTTATGATCTGATCCTCAAGATCAGGTTTCGCCACCAAAGTAGAAAGAAATCCGCGAGGAGTTATGTGAAGATTAAGCTTACAGAATTCCTCATGGAGAAGTGGTTGGCCTTGCTGCAACATGAGATTGTTGCAATAGGATTTACGACTTAGAGCATCAGCCATGACATTGGCTTTGCCTGGGGTGTAGGTAATCCCTAGATCATAATCTGTGATCAACTCCAGCCAACGTCTTTGCCTAAGGTTCAGATCCGGTTGGGTGAAAATATACTTGAGACTCTGGTGATCAGTGTAGATCTCGCAACGTTTACCAAGGAGGTAATGTCGCCAGGTCTTGAGTGCATAGACTACGGCTGCAAGCTCTAGATCATGTGTAGGATAATTCTCCTCATGTGGATGCAACTGTCGAGATGCATAGGCAATCACATGACGATCCTGCATAAGAATGCAACCTAGTCCCTGTCGTGAGGC
>NW_025283230.1:0-1173 GCF_018294505.1 Triticum aestivum
GCTTCTCGACAAAGGTTATATACGCGAATCCCTTAGTCCTTGTGCTGTTCCTATTATTCTAGTGCCGAAAAAGGATGGTACATCACGTATGTGTGTTGATTGTAGAGGCATTAATAATATTACTATTCGTTATCGTCATCCTATTCCTAGGCTAGATGATATGCCTGATGAATTGAGTGGCTCTACAATATTCTCCAAAGTTGATTTGCGTAGTGGCTACCATCAAATTCGTATGAAATTGGGAGATGAATGGAAAACAGCATTTAAAACTAAGTTTGGATTATATGAGTGGTTAGTCATGCCTTTTGGGTTAACTAATGCACCTAGTACTTTCATGAGATTAATGAACGAAGTTTTACGTGCTTTCATTGGACGATTTGTGGTAGTTTACTTTGATGACATATTGATTTATAGCAGATCTTTGGAAGAACATTTGGAACATTTACGTGCTGTTTTTATTGCTCTACGTGATGCACGTTTGTTTGGTAACCTTGGGAAGTGCACCTTTTGCACCGACCGAGTATCTTTTCTTGGCTATGTTGTTACTCCATAGGGAATTGAAGTTGATAAAGCCAAGATTGAAGCTATTGAGAGTTGGCTGCAGCCCAAAACGGTCACACAAGTGAGGAGTTTTCTTGGCCTCGCTGGATTCTATAGGCGTTTTGTGAGAGATTTCAGCACCATTGCTGCAGCTCTCAATGAGCTTACAAAGAAAGATGTGCCTTTTCTTTGGGGTACCGCACAGGAAGAAGCCTTCACGGTATTGAAAGATAAGTTGACACATGCTCCTTTACTCCAACTTCCTGATTTTAATAAGACTTTTGAGCTTGAATGTGATGCTAATGGAATTGGATTAGGAGGTGTGTTATTACAAGATGGCAAACCTGTTGCATACTTTTCTGAAAAATTGAGTGGGCCTAGTCTGAATTATTCTACTTATGATAAAGAATTATATGCTCTTGTTCGGACTTTAGAAACATGGCAACATTATTTATGGCCCAAAGAATTTGTTATACATTCTGATCATGAATCTTTGAAACATATTAAAAGTCAAGCTAAACTGAATCGTAGACATGCTAAATGGGTTGAATTCATTGAGACTTTTCCTTATGTCATTAAACACAAGAAGGGAAAAGAAAATGTTATTGCTGATGCATTGTCTCGCCGCTATAC
>NW_025283231.1:0-1173 GCF_018294505.1 Triticum aestivum
GACACGAAAACGCACCACGGGGTTCGTAAATCATGGAAATCACTTCGGGACCCCCAAAACTAAGTAGTACTCTACGAAACGGGCAAGAATAGCCAAAACTGTGAGTGTTGATGACTGACACATAAACGCACCCCGGTGTTCGTCAATCATGGAAATCACGTCGGGACCCAAAAACAGAGTAATAGTCCAAGAAACGGGCCAGAATCGGCCAAAACTGCGAGAGTTGATGACCGACATGTAAATGCACCCTGCGGTTCGTTAACCGTGGAAATCAATCTAGGTCCCCAAAACAATGAGTAATAGTCCATGAAACGGGCCAGAATCAGCCAAAACTGTGAGTGTTGATGGCTGACACGTACGCGCACCTTGGGGTTCAACAACTATGGAAATCACTTCAGGACCAGAAAACGATGACTAATAGTCCACAAAACGCGTCAGAATTGGCCAAAACTGTGAGTGTTGACGACAGAGACGCAAACGCACCGCGGGGTTTGTAAATAGTGGAAATCGCTCTGGGACGCCGAAACGGTGAGTAATAGTGCACAAGACGGACCAGAAATTGGCCAAAATTGTGAGTGTCATTGACCGACACAAAAACGCACCACGGGGTTCGTAAATCGTGGAAATCACTCCGGGACCCCCAAAACTAAGTAGTACTCTACGAAATGGGCAAGAATAGCCAAAACTGCGAGTGTTGATGACTGACAAATAAACGCACCCCGGTGTTCGTCAATCATGGAAATCACGTCGGGACCCAAAAACAGAGTAATAGTCCAAGAAACGGGCCAGAATCGGCCAAAACTGCGAGAGTTGATGACCGACATGTAAATGCACCCTGCGGTTCATTAGTCGTGGAAATCACTCTGGGTCCCCAAAACAGTGAGTAATAGTCCATGAAACGGGCCAGAATCAGCCAAAACTGTGAGTGTTGATGGCTGACACGTAAGCGCACCTTGGCGTTCAACAACTATGGAAATCACTTCAGGACCAGAAAACGATGACTAATAGTCCACAAAACGCGTGAGAATTGGCCAAAACTGTGAGTGTTGACGACAGAGACGCAAACGCACCGCGGGGTTTGTAAATAGTGGAAATCGCTCTAGGACGCCGAAATGGTGAGTAATAGTGCACGAGACGGACCAGAAAATGGCCAAAATTGTGAGTGTCATTGAC
>NW_025283232.1:0-1173 GCF_018294505.1 Triticum aestivum
GGGGCACTTGATCCTACTTAATTAACTACTAAGATACCCCGGCCTATGCATTAGTCACAAGTACCCCATATGTCCTATTTTTAGCAAAGTCATGCTAAAATTCACGGAAAATTTCAGCATGACCTTTGCTGAAAATAGGACATATGGAGTACCCGAATTTGCCGGAACGGAAGTTAATCGACATTCCGGCAAACTCAAGGGCCTCTCGGGGTACCTGCAAAATCATCACGACACGATGGTCGGAGACAAAACCCAGCAAACTAGCAAAATCATCACAAATTGTTTTCTGTTAAAGATGATCATCATCTTTACAAGTCTTTCTCAATGTGATCACAAGTAATTCAGAGGCATCACAAGTAATTCAGAGCATCACAAGGCATTAGTAGTTCAGTACATGAACAAGTTTTACAAACCCATATAAGAACAAGTGAATTCTAGTCCCATTGACACTCCTGGTTTTCAACAAACACCAAGTACTAGGGCACACAAAAGTTCTGAAATTTGTGTGCCTAACTGAATTAACTGAATTTTCAGTAACCGAATAAACTGAATTTTCAAAACTGCAAGAAGCCAATTAAAAAAAATCCAACAGCACTAGAACTGAGCTGATTGACAGTAGTTTTGTTCACTGTTATGAAGAGAAACTTCTTCTTGTAAGAAAGGACTTCGTGTGTGGTTTGGAATATTCAGAAATCAAGTTGAAATATAAAACCATATAGAGGTAGGTATGCTACAAGTCTACAACATATATACTAATTAATCAACTGCAATCAGGAGACAGTTTCTTCTTCTAAGTCCATCTCACGGTTCGCTGAATTAAGAAAAATACATCATCATTTCAGAAAACTTACGCAAACTACTCAAAACAGGAAGAAGAAGAAAAACACATTTCAGAAGGAAAAAACTTTTGTATAGCTAGAATTCAGAATGCATTCAACAATCCAAACTTTTGTATTTCCTGGATAACAAACAGTAATGATCTCTAGCCCTGACATTCATTTATTCATTCTTCTAGTAAATAGGTGCATAAATGTTCTTGCCGAATGGGTTTATTTTTTGTTGATCTATATGCTCATATATGCAGACGAGGCTAGCCACTTTTCTGCCACTCATATGCCACTGATAAAAAAATGAACTTTCACCAGTAAGTTGTAACTTGGCAGCCAGTCAGTT
>NW_025283233.1:0-1173 GCF_018294505.1 Triticum aestivum
GATTCAAATTCCAAATTCAAATATGGCCTTTTAAAGTGCCTTTTCTTGTTCTGCTTAAAACATCAATTTAACTTGTTTGATCATGCATGAAAATAGTACAGATGGATAGATTGGATTTTTCTGATCATTTTTCATATATAATTTGTCCAATTTGGAGTTACAGAATAAAAGTTATGAATTTTTGAAGTTTAAATAATATTCTGGAATTTCCTGATTTAATTTAAATCCAGAAATTCAATTACTGCGTCAGCCTGACGTCAGTGTGACGTCAGCAGGTCAACGGAACAGGTCTGGGTCAAACCTGACAGTGGGTCCCGCATGTCAGGGTGATTATTTTAATTAAAACTTAATTAAAACTAATCCTGTTTAATTAACAGGGCTGGGCCCCATCTGTCATTGACTCAGGGGAGTCAACCAGGGCCCACCCATGGTCAAAGTCAAAGTCGGCTGCCGGCGTTTAGTCGCCGGCGAGCCCGACGCGGCGGCGGGAGTGGTTTTGGCCATTTCGGCCACCAAATGGACCGCGGAGGCCACCGGAGTGGAGCTGAGGGCAACCCGCAGCTCTTGGCGGAGCCCGTTGGGGTCGGGGTGGCCGGGGTCGACGGCGGCGAGCTCGGCTGCGGCCGCCGGGGTTCGGTCGTGCACGGGAGCGGTGCTGGAGCTTGAAGTCGAGCAAAGCGAGGCGCTAGGGATGCTCTACGGGGTCTTGCGAACTCGTTGGACTCGCCGGGGTGACCAAATGGTCACCGGAGCTGCGTCGACGGCGAGCTCGGCGACGGCGGAGGTTCGGCCGTGGTGGGGAGGAGGCTACGGTGAGGGAACGAGGGGAAGGAGAGGGGAAAACGGTGGCGTAGCTCACCGCGGTTGCAGTGGGCGTCGAAGCGGGCTCGGGGACGCGCTGGAGACGGCGAATTCGACGGCGACGGTGGTCGGAGCCCGAAGAGGGGAACGGCGACGTGGCGGCGATGCAGGGCTTCCGGGGAGCTGTGGAGCGGTGGGGAGGAAGAGGGAGTCGAGGCGGAGCTCCTGAGCTAGTCGGGGGAGCGAGGGGTGGTCGGAGACAGCGGCTAAGGCGAACGGCGGCGACGGTGGTGTTCGGCCGGGCGAGGGAGAGAGCGAGGGGAGAGCCGGGGGAGAGTGAGAGAGAGCAGGGGGGAGGCGTGGCGTCGTCCA
>NW_025283234.1:0-1173 GCF_018294505.1 Triticum aestivum
TTAGCTTGAACCATTTGCACCGGAACAAAGGGACCTTAAAGGAGGGTCCATAGTCAAGTTCCCATATCTCCTCTATGTAACCATAATATGTGACCTTTTGCCCATTCTCGGTTGCTGCATCAAAGCGGACACCACTATTTTGGTTGGTGCTCTTTTTATCTTGGGCGATCGTGTAAAATGTATTCCCATTTATCTCGTACCCTTGGAAAGTCGTTATAGTCGAAGATGGTGTCTTGGCCAACATGTACAGCTGATCTACAACATCATTGTCATTCATTAAATGTTTTCTCAACCAACTGCCGAAAGTCTCCATGTGGGCCTTCCTAATCCAGGATTCAGGCTTCCCCGGGTTGTCCGAGTGTAAAATATTCTTGTGTTTCTCAAAGTACGGAGCCACCAAGCTGGAATTGGTCAGTACAGTGTGGTGTGCTTCAGTCAGAGAATGGCCGTCCATACATGTCGTTGATTTCCTTCCGATCGTGCCTTTTCCACTTAGTCTCCCCTCGTGCTGCGATCGAGGAAGACCAATCGGCTTAAGGTCAGGAACAAAGTCAACACAAAACTCAATTACCTCCTCATTTCCATAGCCCTTGGCGATGCTTCCTTCTGGCCTAGCACGGTTACGAACATATTTCTTTAATACTCCCATGAACCTCTCGAAGGGGAACATATTGTGTAGAAATACATGACCGAGAATGAAAATCTCTTCGACTAGGTGAACCAAGAGGTGCGTCATAATATTGAAGAAGGATGGCGGGAACACCAACTCGAAACTGACAAGACATTGGATCACATCGTTCTGTAACCATGGTAGATCTTCTGGATTGATTACCTTCTGAGAGATTGCATTGAGGAATGCACATAGCTTCACAATGGCTACTCGAACATTTTCCGGCAGGAGCCCCCTCAAAGCAATCGGAAGCAATTGCGTCATAATCACGTGGCAGTCGTGAGACTTCAGGTTTTGGAACTTTTTCTCCGCCATGTTTATTATTCCCTTTATATTGGACGAGAATCCAGACGGGACCTTCATACTGCTCAGGCATTCAAAAAAGATGACCTTCTCTTCTTTGGTCAGAGCGTAGCTGGCACGACCTTGAAACCATTCCGGATGCCGGTCATCAGGGTCTTTCAAACGTTGCTGGTCCTGCCGTGCTTCCTTTGTATCATTTG
>NW_025283235.1:0-1173 GCF_018294505.1 Triticum aestivum
GTCGACTATTACTCACTTTTTTGGGGTCCCAGAGTGATTTCCATGATTAACGAACCCCGGGGTGCGTTTACGTGTCAGACAACAACACTCGCGGTTTTTGACGATTCTGGCCCGTTTCATGGACTATTACTCACCGTTTTGCGGTCACGAAGCGATTTCCATAGTTGTTGAACCCCAAGGTGCGCTTACGTGTTGGTCATCAACTCTCATAGTATTGGCCAATTCTGGGCCGTTTCGTGGACTATTACTGACTGTTTTGGGGTCCCGGAGTGATTTCCACGATTAACAAACCCCATGGTGCGTTTAAGTGTCGGTCATCAACACTCATGGTTTTTGTCGATTCTGGCCCGTTTCATGGTCTATTACTCACATTTTTGGGGTCCCAAAGCGATTTCCATGGATGTCGAACCCCAAGGTGCGCTTATGTATCGGTCATCAACAATCGCAGTTTCGGCCGATTCTGGCCCGTTTCTTGGACTATAACTCAGTTTTGGGCTCACGTACTGATTTCCACGACCGACGAACACCGGTGTGTTTATGTGTCGGTCATCAACATTTGCAGTTTTGGCCGATTTTGGCCCGCTTCATGGACTATTACTCACTGATTTCAGGTCCCTGAGCAATATCCATGATTGAAGAAACCCGGGGTGCGTTTATTTATCGTTGATCAATAACCCTAGGTTTTACCGATTCAGGGCTCTTTCATGGACTATTACTCACCGTTTTGCAGTCCCAAAGCGATTTCGATGCTTGTCGAACCCCAAGATGTGCTTACGTGTTGGTCGTCAAGACTCGCAGATTGGGCCGATTCTGGCCCGTTTCCTGGACTATTACTCAGTTTTGGGGTCCCGAAGTTATTTCCACGATTGACGAACACCGGGGTGCATTTACGTGTCGGTCACCAACACTCACAATTTTGGCTGATTCTGGTACGTTTTCTGCACTGTTACTCACCGTTGTGGGGTCCCGGAGCGATTTCCATGATTGACGATCCCTGGGGTGCGTTTACGTGCCCGTCGTCAACCCTCACAGTTTTGGCCAATTCTGACCCGTTTCGTGAACTATTACTCACCGTTTTGGGACCCCAAAGCGATTTGCATAGTTATTGAACCCCAAGGTGCGCTTACATGTCGGTCATCAACAGTCACAGTTTTGGCCGATTCTGGCCCGTTC
>NW_025283236.1:0-1173 GCF_018294505.1 Triticum aestivum
CTGACCTCGTCACCGCCGTCACTACAGCCGTTTGAGCTCGTCTCGGAGCGTGTCACCGCACTCAGGAAGCCACCAGGAGCCTAACGCATATCCTAACTCGCCCTCCCGTGCACCACAGCGCCAACCCCGCACTCACCGAACTCCGGCGCCGCCGCGAGCTCCGTTCCGGCGAGCCCCGGCGTCCCCGCAGCCTCCCACCTACCCCATCAGATGCGGGAGAGCCCGGGCTACGCCCCGGTGCCCTCAGCGCGCGAATCCGATGCCCCTAGCGCAAGTCCGGCGTGCTCCGCCGTGCTCTGTGGTCACCGCCGGCCAAACTCCGGCGGGCCGATGTGGCCACTTGGTTAGGGGCTAATCACCCTATGAGCCACTGCCATGTGGGCCCCTGCGCCTAATTAGGATTAGTATTTTTTCTGTTTAGTTTAGTCTAATTGCAGTGGCCCCACGCGTCAGTTTTGACCGTGCTGGCGTGGCCGTTGACTGGGCCCACCCGTCAGCGGCACTAAGCAGCCCCAGTCACTGACCAGTGGACCCCACTGGTCAGGTTTGACCTGAATCTGCCCCGTTGACCTGATGACGTCAAGGTGATGTCATGCTGACGCATTAAATGATTTTCTGGATTTAAAATAAATCAGAAAATCCAGAAAATTTTATAAACTTCTAAAATTCATAGAAAATCAACCGTAACTCCAAATTAAATAATTTATATATGAAAAATTATCAGAAAATTTCAAGGAATCCATCTGTACCATTTTCATGCATGTTAGAACAACTTATAGCTGCTGTTTAGCACAAATCATATAAAGGGCATTTATTTAATCACATATGGAGTTTGAATTTGAATTTTATATTCAAACCAACTTCATTTAATCTGTTGCTAGTTGCATTAGCTCAAAACACATTCATATTGCCATGTCATGAGCATGCATCATATTGTGCATTGCATTGATTGTGTTCCCTTCTGTGTTGCCGGTATTTGTCCCCTCTCGATAGACGTGATACCGATGATGTGATCGTTGACACTGATGAAGACTCAATGTTATCTTCAGAAGTGCCAGGCAAGCAAAACCCCCTTGTTCATTCCGATACAATCCCACTCTCTCGCTCCTGCTCTCTTTTACTGCATTAGGACAACATCGATTCATCTGTTACTTGCTGCGGTAGCTGAACCCC
>NW_025283237.1:0-1173 GCF_018294505.1 Triticum aestivum
ATTTTTCAATCCTTTCTGCCTTCATTTGTTATTTCTCATGCATTTACTAATTATTTTGAGCTATAAGACCCTAAAATTGAAAAGCATTTCAAATGAACTCTGAAAAGGTTGAAAGTTGGCATCATATCATCATTTCATCCACATAGCATGTGCAAGAAAGTTGAGAGGGTTACGGCAAAAACTGGATGCACTTCGTGTACAAAACGGACAATCTCTTTCAAAGTATCAGGATTTCATACGGAAACTCGTCTGTTACAAAGGGATTTCATTTTTTCAACCTTATTTGAACTCCTGACTTTTTGTGTGTTCAAAATGCACCATTCAAAGCCACATCATCATTTTTCAATCCTTTCTGCCTTCATTTGTTATTTCTCATGCATTTACTAATTATTTTGAGCTATAAGACCATAAAATTGAAAAGCATTTCAAATGAACTCTGAAAAGGTTGAAAGTTGGCATGATATCATCATTTCATCCACATAGCATGTGCAAGAAAGTTAAGATGGTTATGGCAAAAACTGGATGCACTTCGTGTACAAAACGGACAATCTCTTTCAAAGTATCAGGATTTCAAACGGAAACTCGTCTGTTACAAAGGGATTTCATTTTTTAGACCTTATTTGAACTCCTGACTTTTTGTGTGTTCAAAATGCACCATTCAAAGCCACATCATCATTTTTCAATCCTTTCTGACTTCATTTGTTATTTTTCATGCATTTACTAAATATTTTGAGCTATAAGACCCTAAAATTCAAAAGCATTTCAAATGAACTCTGAAAAGGTTGAAAGTTGGCATGATATCATCATTTCATCCACATAGCATGTGCAAGAAAGTTGAGAGGGTTACGGCAAAAACTGGATGCACTTCGTGTACAAAACGGACAATCTCTTTCAAAGTATCAGGATTTCATACGGAAACTCGTCTGTTACAAAGGGATTTCATTTTTTAAACCTTATTTGAACTCCTGACTTTTTGTGTGTTCAAAATGCACCATTCAAAGCCACATCATCATTTTTCAATCCTTTCTGACTTCATTTGTTATTTTTCATGCATTTACTAATTATTTTGAGCTATAAGACCCTAAAATTGAAAAGCATTTCAAATGAACTCTGAAAAGGTTGAAAGTTGGCATCATATCATCATTTCATCCACATAGCATGTGCAAGAAAGTT
>NW_025283238.1:0-1173 GCF_018294505.1 Triticum aestivum
TTCGAACATGTCGGTCATCAGCAAGTGGGTCCGGGCTGTAGCACTGGGCTAGCAGGACTCCGGTAAACCGGGCTGTAGCGGGCTAACAGGACTCCGGTACTCAAAGCGTGACATTTCCCCGAAGGGACAGACACAGGAACGAAGAAGGACACATGCCGGCCAGCCTAAGTGTTCCAGAGCAGTAGCAAGCTACCATGGCTCAGCGGTAACACTAGGAGACATTTCCCGGTAAGAGAGGCTACTAAAGATAAACAACTAGATAGTCAGATCCCACACATACCAAGCATTTCAATAACATACACACAATATGCTCGATATGTGCAAATACAACATGGCATCACAACATGACTCTATGACTCAAGTAATCTATTCAATAGGCTCCGAGGAGCGAGATATTACAAACATGGGTCTCATGACCCAACACTCAGAGCATAGAAGTCAAAGCACAAGCGGAAGCTATCATGTCTGAGTACAGACAACTATAAATGAAAAAGGCTGAGAAGCCTGACTATCTATCAGATCCTGCCGAGGGCACAAGATCGTAGCTGAGGTATCAAGCTAAACGTCGAAGTCCACGCGGAACTACTAGTGAGACTGAAGTCTCTCTGCAAAAACATAAAATAGGCAAACGTGAGTACAAATGTACCCAGCAAGACTTACATCAGATCTATCTACATATGCATCATTATCAACAAGGGGGTGGAGGGGTTTAACTGCAGCAAGCCAGCTTTGACTCGGTGGCTATCCTAACTACGACTGCAAGCGACTCTTTTGAGGTGGCGCACACGAGTCCACATATTCACCATATCAATACACCACTATGGATCCGCTCCCGTCTCCCTACGAGAACGCCATCCATAGCACTCACGCTTATCTTGCGTATTTTAGAGTATCCACTTTCACTTGTCTATGAACTGATATAAGCAACCCAGAGGTCCTTTTCCGTGGACACGGCTATTCGAATAGATGATGTTAACCCTGCAGGGGTGTACTTCTTCACACACGCTCTCACCACTTACCGCCGTTTACACGACATGTACTCGGCAACCTTCAAGCGGAAGCCCAACGTGGGTGTCGGCCACGGCCTACCTAAACACTCAAGTCTCTAGTCCAGGTTTATCGCCTATTCGGGTTCCATCCATGAGGAGATCCGGCCGGAGTTTCGCTCACAGC
>NW_025283239.1:0-1173 GCF_018294505.1 Triticum aestivum
TACTCTAACTGATTTGGTTAACGCCATGTTAGATACATCGAGTTTATCCAAGGCATGGTGGGGGGAGGCTATATTGACGGCATGTCATGTCCTGAATAAAGTTCCGACAAAGGATAGTGAGATCACTCCCTATGAGAAATGGGCAAAGAGAAGGACGACACTCTCGTACTTGCGCACTTGGGGCTGTTTGGCGAAAGTCAACGTGCCGATCCCCAAAAAGCGTAAGCTTGGACATAAGACCGTGGACTGCATTAATTTGGGCTACGCTAAGAACAGCGTTGGCTATAGATTTCTAGTAGTGAAATCTGAGGTACCTGACCAGAAGATCGGTACAATTATGGAGTCTAAGGATGCTACATTTTTTGAGGATATTTTTCCTATGAGAGATATGCAAAGCACTTCTAGACAGGAATCTGAGGAGACTCCTGAACCTGCCATCCCTATGGAATATTATGAACAAACACATGATGAAAATCCCGAGGAGGATGACGAGGAAACCCTTGGTAGGGGCAAGAGACAAAGGACTGCAAAGACCTTTGGTGATGATTTCTTCGTGTACCTCGTGGATGATACTCCCACTTCTATTTCAGAAGCGTATGCCTCTCCAGAAGCTGACTACTGGAAGGATGCGGTCCGTAGCGAGATGGATTCCATCATGGCTAACGGGACATGGGAGATCATTGACCGTCCCTATGGTTGCAAACCACTGGGATGTAAGTGGGTGTTCAAAAAGAAGCTTAGGCCCGATGGTACGATTGAAAAGTACAAGGCTAGGCTTGTGGCCAAGGGCTATGACCAGCAAGAAGAGGAAGATTTCTTTGATACTTATTCACCTGTGGCTAGACTGACCACCATTCGAGTATTACTCTCGTTGGCGGCCTCACATGGTCTTCTCGTCCATCAGATGGATGTTAAGACGGCTTTTCTAAATGGAGAGCTAAAGGAGGAAATCTACATGCAACAGCCTGATGGCTTTGTGATAGATGGTCAGGAAAGAAAGGTGTGTAGGTTGATAAAATCTTTATATGGCCTGAAACAAGCACCTAAGCAATGGCATGATAAGTTTAATACAACTCTGACATCTGTTGGTTTCGTTGTTAATGAGGCTGACAAATGTGTATACTATCGCCATGGTGGGGGCGAAGGAGTTATACTGTGCTTGTATGTTGATGA
>NW_025283240.1:0-1173 GCF_018294505.1 Triticum aestivum
TAATAGTCCAAGAAACGGGCCAGAATCAGCCGAAACTGCGATTGTTGATGACCGATACGTAAGCGCACCTTGGGGTTCGACATCCATGCAAATTGCTTTGGGACCCCAAAAATGTGAGTAATAGTCCATGAAACGGGCCAGAATCGACAAAAACCACGAGTGTTGATGACCGACAGTTAAACGCACCACGGGGTTTGTTAATCGTGGAAATCACTGCGGGACCCCAAAACAATCAGTAATAGTCCACGAAACGCGCCAGAATTGGCCAATACTATGAGAGTTGATGACCGAAACGTAAGCGCACCTTGGGGTTCAATAACTATGGAAATCACTTCGTGACCGCAAAACGGTGAGTAATAGTCCATGAAACGGGCCAGAATCGACAAAAACCGCGAGTGTTGATGTCTGACACGTAAACGCACCCCGGGGTTCGTTAGTCATGGGAATCACTCTGGGACCCCAAAAAAGTGAGTAATAGTCCACAAAACGGGCCTGAATCGGCCAAAACTATGACTGTTGATGACCGACATGTAAGCGCACCTTGGGGTTCAATAACTACGAAAATTGCTTTGAGATCCCAAAACGGTGAGTAATAGTCCACGAAACGGGTCAGAATTGGCCAAAACTGTGAGGGTTGACGACGGGCACGTAAACGCACCCCAGGGATCGTCAATCATGGAAATCGCTCTGGGACCCCAAAACGGTGAGTAACAGTGCACAAAACGTACAAGAATGGGCCAAAATTGTGAGTGTTGATGACGGACACGTAAACGCACCCCGGTGTTCGTCAATCGTGGAAATCACTTGGAGACCCCAAAACTGAGTAATAGTCAGAGAAACGGGCCAGAATCGGCCCAATCTGCGAGTCTTGACGACCAGCACGTAAGCACATCTTGGGGTTCAACAAGCATGGAAATCACTTTGGGACTGCAAAACGGTGAGTAATAGTCCATGAAAGAGCCCTGAATCGGTAAAACCCACGGTTATTGATCAACGATACATAAACGCACCCCGGGGTTCTTCAATCATGGAAATCGCTCAGGGACCCGAAATCAGTGAGTAATAGTCCATGAAACGGGCCAAAATCGGCCAAAACAGCAAATGTTGATGACCGACACATAAACACACCGGTGTTCGTTGGTCGTGGAAATCACTACGTTACCCCAAAACTGA
>NW_025283241.1:0-1173 GCF_018294505.1 Triticum aestivum
GAGAGAGAGAGAGAGAGAGAGAGAGAGTATTGTCAAGAGACAAAGTAGAATAGCTTTCTTCAGTTCGACCGGTGTCTTAATTTATCAAGACGAATGTTCGCAATTCGTGATTGTGTTTTACTATGAAGGTGATACTTTTTTTAGTTTGTGTTGCTCGGTATTTTCATCGATGGCACTGACATTGCTAAGCTCTAGCAACACCTTGAAAGCTACAAAAATTTGTGGTGAAGCTAGATGGAAAGTTGGTGCAAACTTACAAATGCGAGGGGATACATTGATTTGTTATTACTACCAATTTATCCTTTAAACCATAATACTCCTTACATCTTGTGGCAAACCACCTCAAGGTAGACACTTCAATCGGATTAGTCACCTAAACTACCACAAAAGTTTAACATACTTTACCAATGTCACTCATTCTAACCAAGTGAGTATGTGCCACATGCGGTTGCGCTGCAATGCATCGAACTCCTCGCGCATCGCAGCGAGTCAATGTGGGTCACCGGGGGCGGCGCGTGCGGACAAGGGTATGGGCGATGGTGGAGAGGACGATGTCGACATCGGGCACACATACTCATCAGCAGCATATCGCAAGCTGGGCCGGTGGATACCAGCACGGGACCAGGTCACCATCCCAGTGGACGGCGGGTCGGCGGCTGCAGGAGCGACGGACGATGTTGACATCTAGTTTTTTGTACTCTAGTTGTTGTTTTATCGAGGTATCTACATATCCAAGTTCTGGTGAAACCGCTAAAGCTTCCAAGACCGCAAGGAAGCTAGACAAGAAATTATTAGAAAAGGACAAATGCAAGGGAATAAGATATGCTACTATTGCTACTATTTCACCCCTTAAACAAAGATACTCTTAACATATTCTTGCTATACTTCTCATAGTAGGTCATTTGGCTCGACACCCAAGTTCCACATACTTTCTCAACCCCTCGCGTTCTAACCGAGTATGTGCCTAAGTTTCATAATAGTCTTCTTACCTAGAGAGCAAGATCGACCCCATATATGATCTCATCAGAAAAAGATCAAATTTATGATGATATTACTTGTGACCAAACACTGATAGAAAAAGAGGCTTCCGTCCAGCCCCATTAGTCGCGAAACTGTAGGAACCGCGACTAATGAAGTCTTTAGTCGCGGTTCGGCAGATGAACCGCGACCAAA
>NW_025283242.1:0-1173 GCF_018294505.1 Triticum aestivum
AGGAGTCGGCTCACGCGTTCGTGGACTTGGAGGAGCGGGAGTCTGCTGACTCAGTGGCGGACTTCGAGGAGGAGTCGGCAGACGGCGCGGTGTCGGTGGACTTCGGAAGATGATGCAATCCTTTCTTCATAGGATGATATGATGTATGGCCTCTCCCAGTGTGCGCTCGTCTTCACCTCCACGAATGTCAAGCTGTAGCCCCGAGTATGGGTCCACCACTTCATCAACCAAGACACGAGCATAGCCCTCTAGAATCGTGGTGCAATGCAAGGTTGCTTTGGGGGTAATTGTAAAAGCAACGCCGTCTGCCACCTTCATGGATATGTTCTTCATTTTGGAGTGTAGCTCACAGTTAGTGTTCTCTATGATATCATCCATAGGGTATGTATCCAGCAGTGTGTCGCCCGGGGCAGAACCAACACTGCTTCTCGCATGGATGGGACAGTGCTATCCCATGCTGGACGATCATCTGCTTGCCGCTGCCGCTGCTGAGACACCCATTCCTGGCTAAGTGAGTCGATCTGCTACTGCTGCTGCTGGAATTTGAGTCCCAAGTCTGCGTGCCTTGCTTCTAGGCCTTGAAAACGTTCTACATCCTGCTTCCTCTGCTCCTCCTCCAGCTTCCTCTTCTTCTCCTCCTCCATCTTCTGTCTTGCACGGGACCTGTAGTCATCGTTCCATTCCGAAAATCCATCATACCAAGCAATAACGCCCTTGCCTCGTGTTCTTCCCGGGTGTTCAAGATTTCCAAGGGCGCGCGTAAGCTCGTCGTTCTCTCTGTTGGGCGTGAACACCCCCGTTCCAGCTTCTTCTATTGTGTCAAGTATCTTTTGTTCGGCTCCTTTTAGAATTGCCTTCTGTGAAACCAGGCCTGTCTTCGGGTCCAACGCCCCCCCCATGCCCATAGAACCAAGTTCTGCACCTGGGGGGGCAGCTCCTAGTAACCAGAGTGACCCATGCATCCTCCATCTCTTGCTCAGACTTATCCCACTTAGGCATTCCCACCACGTAGCCACCTGGACCCAGCCTATGGAACTGCATCTTTTTTGCGGCATTGGCCTTTTTTATCGATCGTTCCTTAGATAATTCTAGTTCCTTGAATTTCACGAAATCGGCCCAGTGTTCTCTTTGCTTCTCCAGTGTTCCCTTGAATTCTCGAGTCTTCCTTTCTGT
>NW_025283243.1:0-1173 GCF_018294505.1 Triticum aestivum
GGGTGTCTGTCTCTCCTACTTTAGTTGGAGCGGAATCGATGAACAGGGTCCTTATGAAGGGTAAATAGAAGTTGACAAATCACGTTGTGGCTTTAACGTAGGTAAGAAAACGTTCTTGCTAGAACCCTAATTCAGCCACGTAAAACTTGCAACAACAATTAGAGGACGTCTAACTTGTTTTTGCAGCAAGTGGTTTGTGATATGATATGGCCAAAGTTGTGATGAATGATGAATGATCTATATGTGATGTATGAGATGTTCATGCTATTGTAATAGGATTCACGACTTGCATGTCGATGAGTATGACAACCGGCAGGAGCCATAGGAGTTGTCTTTATTCTTTTATATGACCTGCGTGTCATCAAGAAACGCCATGTAAATTACTTTACTTTATTGCTAAACGCGTTAGCCATAGTAGTAGAAGTAATAATTGGCGAGCAACTTCATGGAGACACAATGATGGAGATCATGATGATGGAGATCATGGTGTCAAGCCGGTGACAAGATGATCATGGAGCCCCAAGATGGAGATCAAAGGAGCTGTGTGATATTGGCCATATCATGTCACGTTTATTATTTGATTGCATGTGATGTTTATCATGTTTTGCATCTTGTTTACTTAGAACGACGGTAGTAAATAAGATGATCCCTCACAATAAATTTCAAGAAGTGTTCCCCCTAACTGTGCACCGTTGCGACAGTTCGCTGTTTCAAAACATCACGTGATGATCGGGTGTTTTATTCAGACGTTCACATACAACGGGTGTAAGACAGATTTACACATGCAAACACTTAGGTTGACTTGATGAGCCTAGCATGTACAGACATGGCCTCGGAACACAGAAGACCGAAAGGTCGAGCATGAGTCGTATAGAAGATACGATCAACATGAAGATGTTCACCGATGTTGACTAGTCCGTCTCACGTGATGATCGGACACGGTCTAGTTTAACTCGGATCATGTAATACTTAGATGACTAGAGGGATGTCTAATCTAAGTGGGAGTTCATTAATAATTTGATTAGTTGAACTTAATTATCATGAACTTAGTCTAAATATTTTACAATATGTCTTGTAGATCAAATGGCCAACGTAGTCCTCAACTTCAACGCGTTCCTAGAGAAAACTAAGCTGAAAGACGATGGCAGCAACTATACGGACTGGGTCCGGAAC
>NW_025283244.1:0-1173 GCF_018294505.1 Triticum aestivum
CTCTCTCTTGTTCCGCGTCTCTATTTCTGGGCGAAAACCGTTTCTTATATTCCTGGAGATCTGTAACTCCGATTGGGCTAAAAATTTAACACGATATTTTTCCCGATATAAGCTTCCCTGTGGCCGAAGGACTCCAACCGACTTACGAGGTGGCCACAAGGCAACCCCGAGCGCCCCGGGGGGTGGCGCCCTGATGCCTTGTGAAGGCTGCGGGCCTCCGTTTGCATTGATTCTTCCTCCCAAAAATTATATATATTTAAAAAAATCTCCTTCAAAAATTATCGCATTTGGACTTCGTTTGATATGGATTTTCTGCAAAACAAAAAACATGAAGAAAAGCAAGAACTGACACTGGGTACTGGATCAATATGTTAGTCCCAAAAATAATATAAATTATTGCAAAAAGTATGTGAAAGTTGTAGAATATTGACATAAAACAATCAAAAAATATAAATACGACGGAGACATATCATAGACCACAGATTTGTGAAAAAGCTATACATTGTCATAAATGCAATCAATTAGATATGTGTAAAAATTGAAAGTAGTCATATCATTTTCCAGCATAATCAACATATAGCAATTAAAACTGCATCCATACATATGTTGACAGAAAATGTGCAGACATTATATAGTAGAGGTAATATCAGTGGCAGTCATAAAACTTGCATTTGATATTCAATTTAGTGCTAAAAGTTGTAAAAATGTCATTGCAATCATATAACTTGCCTATGCGTGCAGGTACGGTCACTTCTTCCGTATCCAGCCGTATCTAGTGGTCATATCGCGTGTCAGCATGAATGCGGCCCACAGAATGTAAGAAAACAATTTAAACTCTGTTGTTTCGGACAAAAAATTGTTCATGTGTTACAAAAAAATTCGTGACATCTAACAAAATATTTAAACATTGTACGAATTATTTTTGTAATTATAAAAACGTAAGTTGCATTTTAAAAAGGCTCACATATTTAAATAAAAATCTGGCAGGGAATATAAATGTTCGTGCATCTGCTGTTATTTATCTTATTCTATTAAAGAAAACTACGCGGGGAATAGAAATTCTCCAAGACATGTGCATATTATCATGAGAGCGGGATCATTCTGATTAAGTATCCATTTTTTCAAATTTTAAATTTCTTTCGGACAAATCAGATGAACTATATATTCAAATTT
>NW_025283245.1:0-1173 GCF_018294505.1 Triticum aestivum
GAGGTTCGCCGCGGCAGCCCCTCCAACATCAGCCGGGCGTTTCCGGCCGCCGTTTCCGTCCGCGGAGAGGTAGTGTCGGTGTCAAAACCAGCGGATCTCGGGTAGGGGGTCCCGAACTGTGCGTCTAGGTGGATGGTAACAGGAGGCATGGGACATGATGTTTTACCCAGGTTCGGGCCCTCTTGATGGAGGTAAAACCCTACGTCCTGATTGATTAATATTGATGATATGGGTAGTACAAGAGTAGATCTACCACGAGATCAGAGAGGCTAAACCCTAGAAGCTAGCCTATGGTATGATTGTTGTTCGTCCTACGGACTAAAACCCTCCGATTTATATAGACACCGGAGAGGGCTAGGATTACACAGAGTCGGTTACAATGGTAGGAGATCTACATATCCGTATCGTCAAGGTTGCCTTCCATGCCAAGGAAAGTCCCTTCCGGACGCGGGAGGAAGTCTTCAATCTTGTATCTTCATAGTCCAGGAGTCCGGCCGAAGGTATAGTCCGGCTATCCGGACACCCCCTAATCTAGGACTCCCTCAGTAGCCCCTGAACCAGGCTTCAATGACGACGAGTCCGACGCGCAGATTGTCTTCGGCATTGCAAGGCGGGTTCCTCCTCCAAGTACTTCATAGAAGATTTTGAACACAAAGGTAGTGTCCGGCTCTGCAAAATAAGTTTCCACATATTGCCATAGAGAGAATGATATTTACACAAATCTAATCTGCTAAGGTATTCTGTAGCGTGACATCACACCACGGCCAAGTCTTTATTCGAATCGTTTTACTATTCCTCCTCAGCACGTTTAGCGAGGCAGTTTCCTTGGCACGTATTGTCAAAGCAGAGATCGTGTCCCCTTATTCCGGGATTCTCATCAATACGGGCATGGGTAACCCAACCGCGCCATTGATTACGGCACCTGGGAGATAAGCGAGTTTTACCGGGCTGGTGGGGACGCATAGTCGCGTCCACCCATATAAGGGGATAAGGATCCACCTGTTCATCCACGCCTTCTTCCTCCTTTGCCTATCCATTTCCGCGCACTCGAGCTCCAGCGCCCAAGTCCGCACACCCCACCTCAACCTTCTCCAGCCATGTCCGGAGCGGGAGGCAAGTGGATGGTCTCCTCCGTTACGGAGGGACACATCAAAAGACTGAGGAAGGCCGAAT
>NW_025283246.1:0-1173 GCF_018294505.1 Triticum aestivum
TCTGGAATACCTGAGTTTCGCCGACATCGAAATCTCTTTTATGCAGTTGTTGGTGAGATCACCTCGACGCCACCCAGTACTGGGGCGGGAGTTCGGGAGTATTGCCATAACTTGTATAACGGATGTTTTTCGAAGGTTGATGTAAACGATTTCCGAAGGTTTCTTGGTTATGTGTTGACGGATGGATACAGCTGGATCTAGGGATTGTTAGTTTGGGTGATATATATTTGTGTCCCCTGTATCCCCTACACCAGATTGCATAACCAAAAAGTTTCGGGAGTTTATAAGTGGGAATTCTAGTAGCCTTAGGATATCTTTCCGACAGACGCATGATATGAGATTGGGGTTCGACGTCTAGTGGTCCGCCTGTATACGGTTGATTTTACAGTGGTCTCGTTGTGTCTTAAAGAGTCCATGGCTTTGCCGACTCGGGGACGCTTCGTATGTCATGTGCACAGCCTTGTACATGATGGTGCTGTACGATTGAGCCCGTGTGGGCCCCACCACGAAAACTTCGGACGAAATATCTATCATATGTTTGTTCCGGCTTATTTTGCAAGCCAATACTTTGTTTTATTTTGTTTTGTGGTATTCGAGTTGCTTCGAATTCATATGTTCATTCCATATCTTTTCAAGTGGCTTCTCAACTTATGGAAGTGTGATGACTTACTACGGAATTCATTCGTTCATCTTCGTTCGAATGTTTGTTGTGAAGACTATATGTTGCAATTTCTGTCCGTTGATTCTACTTATCTTTTGTCTATCAAGATGCTAACGGATGTCACCCTCTTCAGGATGGCTCCGCCAACGCGTCAGAATCCGGATCGCAATGAAGGGAGTCAAGCGAACCCTCCGCCACCACCTCCACCTCCGGAGGCATGGCAATCAATCATGGCAGCCACCAACGCCAATGCTCAGATGATTCTGCAACTCTTGCAAGAACGTACTCAAGGGCAAGGCAATCAAGGCAATCAAGGTCAAGGCAACAATCAGTTTCACTTTGCCACTCTCAACCAGTTTCTCGCAAATCAGCCCAAGTCTTTCAGCTACTGTGCCGAGGCCACGGATGCCGATGATTGGCTCGTGGACATCAACAAGCATTTTGAATGTAGCAATGTCAGGCCTGAGGACTTTGTCAAGTTCGCTTCTTTCCAGCTCAAGGACCAAGCTGCT
>NW_025283247.1:0-1173 GCF_018294505.1 Triticum aestivum
GTCTTTCACAAAGCACATACCTTGATAAGATTTTGAAGAAGTTCAAAATGGATCAGTCCAAGAAGGGGTTCTTGCCTGTATTGCAAGGTGTGAGATTGAGCTCGGCTCAATGCCCGACCACGGCAAAAGATAAAGAAGAGATGAGCGTCATCCCCTATGCCTCAGCCATAGGATCTATTATGTATGCCATGCTGTGTACCAGACCTGATGTAAACCTTGTCGTAAGTTTGGTAGGAAGGTATCAAAGTAATCCCGGCAAGGAACACTGGACAGCGGTCAAGAATATCCTAAAGTACCTGAAAAGGACGAAGGACATGTTTCTCGTTTATGGAGGTGACGAAGAGCTCGTCGTAAAGGGTTACGTCGACGCTAGCTTCAACACAGATCTGGATGACTCTAAGTCACAAACCGGATACGTGTATATGTTGAATGGTGGAGCAGTAAGCTGGTGCAGCTGCAAGCAGAGCGTCGTGGCAGGATCTACATGTGAAGCGGAGTACATGGCAGCCTCGGAGGCAGCGCATGAAGAAATTTGGGTGAAGGAGTTCATCACCGACCTAGGAGTCATACCCAATGCGTCGGGGCCGATCAAACTCTTCTGTGACAACACTGGAGCTATTGCCCTTGCCAAGGAGCCCAGGTTTCACAAGAAGACCAGGCACATCAAGCGTCGTTTCAACTCCATCCGTGAAAATGTTCAAGATGGAGACATAGATATTTGCAAAGTACATACAGATCTGAATGTCGCAGATCCGTTGACTAAACCTCTCTTGCAAGCAAAACATGATCAACACCAGAAATCTATGGGTGTTCGATTCATCACAATGTAACTAGATTATTGACTCTAGTGCAAGTGGGAGACTGTTGGAAATATTCCCTAGAGGCAATAATAAAATCATTATTATTATATTTCCTTGTTCATGATAATTGTCTTTTATTCATGCTATAATTGTATTATCCGGAAATCGTAATACACGTGTGAATACATAGACCATAACGTGTCCCTAGTGAGCCTCTAGTTGACTAGCTCGTTGGTCAACTGATAGTCATGGTTTCCTGACTATGGACATTGGATGTCATTGACAACGGGATCACATCATTAGGAGAATGATGTGATGGACAAGACCCAATCCTAAGCATAGCACAAGATCGTGTAGTTCGTTTTGCTAGAGC
>NW_025283248.1:0-1173 GCF_018294505.1 Triticum aestivum
CCCGACGCGCGCCGCCCCGGCCCGCCCTCGCCGTCATCCGCGCCTCTGCCCCAACCCCGCCATCCTCGCCGCAGCTTGGTCCGGCCGCCGGCGCCCTCCTTTTTCATTTCTTTTTCATATATATATGCTTTTTTTATATATTTTTTTGTATGAATGTATGTATTTTTTCAATTGTAATATGCATGGTGTTTTCAATTGTTCTCTGATTTAGTACATTAATTTTAGGTTAGTTTCATTTTTAGAAAAGTTTTATATATTTAGGACGAAGGAAGAGAAGGAAGAAAGGAAGAAGAAGAAAAAAGTTTTATATATGCAAAAGTTACATTTTTAGAAAAGTTTTATATATCTAGCTAGAAAGAAGGAAGAGGAAGAAAAAGAAGGAGAGGAAAAAGGAAAATAAGAAGAGGAAGAAAGGAGAAGAAGAGGAGAGGAAGAAGAGGAGAAATAAATAAGAAGAGGAAAAAATAAGAAAAAGAAGAGGAGAAGAAGAAAGAAATAGAGGAGAAGAAGAAAAAATAGAAAATATTCTATTTTTTCTTCTTCTCCTCTATTCCTTTCTTCTTCTCCTCTTTTTTTCTTCTTTTTTTTTCTTCGATCTTCTCCTCTGTCATCGTCGATATACCCCTCCCGATAACTTCAACATGAGGGGGGGTCCATATACCCCTTCCCGATAACTTCAATACGTGGGGGGTCGATATACCCCCTCCCCGATAACATTAATTTCTCCCGTGTATGTATCTCGTCGTTGTCGGTATTACCCCCTTGAAGCGTTGTCGATATTATCCCGGGTCGAGGGTTCTAGGGTCGAGGGATCGAGGGTTCCAGGATCGTCTAGGGGTCGAGGGTTCCAGGGTCGTCGAGGGTTCAAGGGGTCGAGGATCGCCGAGGGGTCGAGAGGGTTCCTATAGTGTCAAAGTATTGAAGAAATCCATGGCTTCATCATTAGCCGGAAGTAACCATGGCATGATGGTACGAAGTCCTCCAAAGTTATTCTGGAATGGAGTCCCGGATAGGATAATTTGCCTTTTTGTACGAATTTCAGCAAAGGCCTTCCAAATAACGATATTCGGAAGGTTCTTGCTGAACTTTGTACCAAAAAGCGAATTATCCTATCTGGGACTCCGTTCCAAAATAACTTTGGAGAGCTTCGTACCATCATGCACCTGTTACTTT
>NW_025283249.1:0-1173 GCF_018294505.1 Triticum aestivum
TGATCAACACTCACATATTCGGCCGATTCTAGTCCGTTTTGTGCACTATCACTCAGCGTTTTGGGGACCTAGAGCAATTTCCACGATCGATGAACCCCGGGGTTCGTTTATGTGTCCGTCGTCAACACTGAGAGTTTTGGCCAATTCTGACGGGTTTCGTGGACTATTACTCGCCGTTTTGGGGTCCCGAAGTGATTTCCATAGTTGTTGAACCCCAAGCTGTCCTTACGTGTTGGTCATCAACACTCGCAGTTTTGGCCGATTCTGGCCCGTTTCATGGACTATTACTCACCGTTTTGGGGTCCCAAAGCGATTTCCATGGTTGTCGAACTCCAAGGTGCGCTTACGTGTCGGTCAACAACAATCACAGTTTGGGCCGGTTCTGGCCCGTTTCTTGGACTACTACTCTATTTTGGGGTCTCAGAGTCATTTCCATGATTGACGAACCATAGGGTGCGTTTACATGTCGGTCATCAACACTCACATATTTGGCCGAATCGTGTCCGTTTCGTGCACTATTACTCAATGTTTTGGAGACCCAGAGGGATTTCCACGATTGATGAACCCCGGGGTGCATTTATGTGTCTGTCGTCAACACTCACAGTTTTGGCCAATTCTGACATGTTTCGTGGACTATTACTCACGGTTTTGGGGTCCCGAAGTGATTTCCATAGTTGTTGAACTCCAAGGTGTGCTTACGTGTTGGTCATCAACACTCGCAGTTTTTGCCGATTCTGGCCCGTTTCATGGACTATTACTCACCGTTTTGGGGTCCCAAAGCGATTTCCATGGTTGTCGAATTCCAAGGTGCGCTTACATGTCGGTCATCAACAATCACAGTTTGGGCCGATTCTGGCCCGTTTCTTGGACTATTACTCTATTTTGGGGTCTTGGAGTCATTTCGATGATTGACGAACCCTTGGTGCGTTTACGTTTCGGTGATCAACACTCACATATTCGGCCGATTCTAGTACGTTTTGTGCACTATCACTCAGCGTTTTGGGGACCTAGAGCAATTTCCACGATCGATGAACCCCGGGGTTCGTTTATGTGTCCGTCGTCAACACTGAGAGTTTTGGCCAATTCTGACGGGTTTCGTGGACTATTACTCGCCGTTTTGGGGTCCCGAAGTGATTTCCATAGTTGTTGAACCCCAAGCTGTCCTTACGTGTT
>NW_025283250.1:0-1173 GCF_018294505.1 Triticum aestivum
GCTCATCTTAGATACCACGATGTAACGTCGAATGAAGGGCAATTTATTCATTCTCATCCTTCTCCAAATAGCTGAGACATAAGATGTTAAACTGGATGCTTCTGAACTAATCAAAACAAATCACGATGAACTGAAAACTTAATGCACAACACACATTTAATTCTGGATCTGACATGATATAGTGTCTATCATCACCTGCATGCATCCATATTTGTACAATCCATTGGGCTACTACCTTACATAAATTTGTTCTGTAATTTTCTTGCTACCGGAATTGAATGTCTCATATTATCTTGTTTGGTCGTCTCCTCAAGAAGCCGCCGCGCCGTCCTTTGCCGACAGAATCCAGTGGCTAAAGCCGCGTTTGATTAAACAAAAGAGAGCGGGAGATGAGGTGTCGCAGAATGATGATGATGATGTTGATGATGATGATGATCTTAGTGCTGCTCGTTATTGATCTGAGGCTTGCGGTGTTAAGCTACTGATGGCACCATCTTTGCAGAACCTGTCCTGTTGTGGTTGTGCCCAAGTTCCTGCAAACGAAGGTTCTGGTTTTTGCCTTTTCACGGCGAATGCTTAAGAACGTCGTGTTCTAGCAGCAAATACCAGTTGCAACCTGGCCATGCTCTTTTTGCATCAGTTCGCAGTTTGGTGCTATCTTCTTGCACATGGCGGGTTTTTGAAGCCTTGCCAAGCCTGAGATCTCTGACCACCGCCAAGCCAAGCATCCGTAACATCTGCGGCTCTCATGTCAGTTGTTGCCCTCTCAACTTTCAGTCCACAGTCTCCATCCAACATCACACCCAATTAGCACATGCAATCCAGTCTCTTTGTAGTTGGAAACAGATGGCTGCTGTTCTAGGTGTCCTAGCCGTAGACCTATTTTACTTATCTTTCCTAGTGTGTAGTGCTGTGGGTTGAGATGTCCCCTGTCTTGCAGGGTGCTGGTCCTGAATTGAGTTTATTATCACAATGATGGATGTGCAGTGCATTTACAAGACTTTTCTTGTCGTTGAAGTTGATAGCTTTCTGTCCCTTCGTTGCTCGGATTCTCTTGCCTTCATATAAGCTGACCCCTTTGTTAATCATAACTTAGAACTCCACCTCTCTTTAGTTGTACTCTCAGACCAGGATACTGTCTGAAGCAATTCATAAGTTAGGCCGGTTCATTAC
>NW_025283251.1:0-1173 GCF_018294505.1 Triticum aestivum
GCCATGTTTATAATGTTTTTACATGATTTTGGATTTGGTTAGAACTAACCCGGACTGACGCTGTTTTTAGCAGAACTAGCGTGGTGTTGTTTTTGTGCAGAAATAAAAGTTCTCGGAATGCGCTGAAAATCAACGAAGATTTTTTCTGGAAAATATAAAAAATACTGGAATGAAGAGTTACCGGAGGGGAGTCCCATGGGCCCCACTGTTGGAAATATGCCCTAGAGGCAATAATAAAAGGTTATTATTATATTTCTTTGTTCATGATAATAGTCTATTATTCATGCTATAATTGTATTGTCCGGAAATCGTAATACATGTGTGAATACATAGATCACAACCTGTCCCTAGTAAGCCTCTAGTTGACTAGCTCGTTGATCAACAGATAGTCATGGTTTCCTGACTATGGACATAGGATGTCATTGATAACGGGATCACATCATTAGGAGAATGATGTGATGGACAAGACCCAACTTAAGCATAGCATAAAAGATCGGGTAGTTTCGTTTGCTAGAGCTTTTCCAATGTCAAGTATCTTTTCCTTAGACCATGAGATTGTGCAACTCCCGGATACCATAGGAGTGCTTTGGGTGTGCCAAACGTCACAACGTAACTGGGTGACTATAAAGGTGCATTACGGGTATCTCCGAAAGTGTCTGTTGGGTTGGCACGGATCAAGACTGGGATTTGTCACTCCGTGTAAATGGAGAGGTATCTCTGGGCCCACTCGGTAATGCATCATCATAATGAGCTCAATGTGACTAAGGCGTTAGTCACGGGATCATGCATTGCAGTACGAGTAAAGAGACTTGCCGGTAACGAGATTGAACAAGGTATTGGGATACCGACGATCGAATCTCGGGCAAGTAACATACCGATTGACAAAGGGAATTGCATACGGATTGATTGAATCCTCGACACCGTGGTTCACCCGATGATATCATCGTGGAACATGTGGGAGCCAACATGGGTATCCAGATCCCGCTGTTGGTTATTGACCGGAGAGGCGTCTCGGTCATGTCTGCATGTCTCCCGAACCCGTAGGGTCTACACACTTAAGGTCCGGTGACGCTAGGGTTGTAGAGATATATGTATGCGGAAACCCGAAAGTTGTTCGGAGTCCCGGATGAGATCCCGGACGTCACGAGAGGTTCCGGAATGGTCCGGAGGTGA
>NW_025283252.1:0-1173 GCF_018294505.1 Triticum aestivum
TAGTCAAGTAGAGGCATACTAGGGACACTTTGTTTTGTCTATGTATTCACACATGTACTAAGTTTCTGGTTAATACAATTCTAGCATGAATAATAAACATTTATCATGATATAAGGAAATATAAATAACAACTTTATTATTGCCTCTAGGGCATATTTCCTTCAGTCTCCCACTTGCACTAGAGTCAGTAATTTAGTTCACATCGCCATGTGATTTGACACCAATAGTTCATATCACCATGTGATTAGTTCACATCACCATGTGACTAATACCCAAAGGGTTTTACTAGTCAATAATCTAGTTCACATCGCTATGTGATTAACACCCAAAGAGTACTAAGGTGTGATCATGTTTTGCTTGTGAGAGAAGCTTAGTCAATGGGTCTGTCACATTCAGAGCCGTATGTATTTTGCAAATTTTCTATGTCTACAATGCTCTGCATGGAGCTACTCTATCTAATTGCTCACACTTTCAATATGTATCCAAATTGAGACTCAGAGTCATCCGAATCGGTGTAAAAGCTTGCATCGGCGTAACTCTTTACGACGAACTCTTTATCACCTCCATAACCGAGAAATATCTCCTTAGTCTTCTAAGGATAATTTTGACCGCTATCAAGTGGTCCACTCCTGGATCAATATCGTACCCCCTTGCCAAAATCATGGCAAGGTACACAATAGGTTTGGTACACAGCTTAGCATACTTTATAGAACCTATGGTTGAGGCATAGGGAATGACTTTCATTCTCTTTCTATTTTCTGCCATGGTCGTGTTTTGAGTCTTACTCAACTTTACACCTTGCAATACAGGCAAGAACTCCTTCTTTGACTGTTCCATTTTGAACTACTTCAAAAAATCTTGTCAAGGTATCACTACAAAAAAAGACACATCCGTGACATTTAGGGCCGAACGAAAAAGAATTATGTCATACTTATGACACTTCTATAACGATAATTGTGACAAAACCCGGTAACATCATAGATGTGGTGGGCTCCTACTTCTATGACAAAAAATCATGATAGGAAATGGGCTTTTCGTCCTGGGAGGGCCGGAGACGCAGCTGCATGACATTCTTTGGGCTGTCCATGACGGAAAAAACCGTGGTAGAAGCGAGGGCGAGGAAAATATCGGGGAGTTCCCGGTTACGGTGGGTGGTCGGGGGCCGAGCGATGC
>NW_025283253.1:0-1173 GCF_018294505.1 Triticum aestivum
GATCAAACTATGGAACCCATCGGTGATTATTTCTTGAATCATTGATAATTATTTACAACGAACCATTTGCCCACAACACACACAACTTATTTGGAGAAATCATCTGTGTTATTATCTGTTTTCCCCTACAGTTCTGATTACTGAACTATTTGCCGGTATCACACACATCTTGTTAAGACAAATCATTTCCGATGTTTTGGATCATCGCAAACAGTTCATCCGAGTGAACTATATTTCGTCTATCGCACACACCTTGATCTGGCCGACCGTTTTTGTTGTTTTCGCTCAGCACAAACAGTTCATCCGAGTGAGCTGTATACCGCCTATTGCACAGAACTTGATATGTCTGACCGTTTCTGTTGTGTTGCCTAATCGCAACTAGTTCTGAGTGAACTTTATGTCGTATATCACACACACCGTGATATGGTTGACCATTTCTGTTGTTTTGGCCCATCGCAAACAGTTCATATGGATCAACAGTCTGCCAGGCATCGCACACGCAACTCCAATCTGCATCGTGCTTGATACCTCCGCCAGCGCACACAGTTCATCTTATTGGTCAAAGTTTTATTACAATACAGTTTGCAATTAATGCATCACACACAGTTTGGTCGAAGGTTCTTTGATTGATTGCCGTCAGGGGGAGGCTTTGTCGTCAGATTTCGTCGGGCCAGACGGCAAAGACTAACTTTGCCATTAGCTGCAGACGGCAAAGAAAGACTGACGGCAAAATAGACTTTGCTGTCTGCCAAAAAAATACAGACGGCAAACCGCTCACTTTGTCGTCTGCGTACAAAATAATAGACGGCAAAGTTCTTTGTCGTCTGTTATTTTGGAGGCAGGCGGCAAAATGGGCGGTTTGCCGTCTGTATTTCTTTTGGCAGACGGCAAAGAAAAAACACACCACGCGGATCAATCACCTGGCAAGATGTAGCTTTGCCGTCTGTTATTTTGTAGGCAGACGACAAAGTGAGCGGTTTGCCGTCTGTATTTTTTTTGGCAGATGGCAAAGAGAAAACACACCACGTGGATCGATGACATGGCAAGATGTAAAATGCAGCTCCAACTCAACCGCATCCATCAGACCCACCATGCCATCCATGCAAAAAAAGACCCCACCCACCCATGATGCACGCGCCCCCATGCGGCCCACACCCTGTCTCCCTTATCCCC
>NW_025283254.1:0-1173 GCF_018294505.1 Triticum aestivum
TTTGATTGAGCCTCTTGTATTTGGTTGTTCTTACATCATAAGCCTTCATACTATGAAATGCTCCCTTGTCCATTCTTATGATGAGCATGATGCATACACTTGTTGGGTATCTTACCACACGAATGATAGGTTTTGCACTTCCGCTAACCTCATTTGTTTTTCCGAGTGTTTGTCATGTTCTTTCATTTTGAAGGATTCACAAGGCGGTACCATCACGTCGCATATTGGTTATGTGAAGGCATACAAGATGCGCAACTACATCATCCTTGTGACACTCTTAAAGGTGAACTCCTTCTCTTTGAGCCATCCTCAAATACGCATATTGGATGGGTCACTCTTTCATTGTTGTTTCCTTCTTGTTGTCTACATGATACATCTCGTGAACGGAGGCACGACATTGGAGATTGGCTACATGGACCTTCACATTGAGGAGCGCCCGCACTTCTTGGATGCACCTTCGGCCTTCCACCCATGCCTCGACATCGAGCTTTGGTACACCAACACCTCCATATTTATTGATTGTGCTCATACATCTCATGCTCGATGGACATATCATACTCACCACAAGTTTGCACACTATGCATGGATTGACTCACATTATGATTGCCTTGTTGCATCTTGTATTCCCATGTCATCCATGATATATGAGCTTGTGCATTTCCTTAGCAAATTTGTTGTGATCTTCCTTGATGGCATATTCATACATAATGATCATATTGTCCACCATCAATTGCATGATAACATACACATGTTGAGCATCCATTGCCATATTCATGCTATTGATAAACCGTCTCACTATGACATCATTTTGCACCATGGTTGCATTGATCATATTTACAACACATTTGTGTGCACAATGATTGCATTTCCACCCATGAATGCTTTGCATCTCATTCTAGATCATCTTGATAAGCTTCATGCATTTTGTCACGACCAATCTTGCCGCACGGACTCATTCTTACATGATGGACACTTTGTGTGCGCTAACCATTGTATTTCCGAGTGTTGCATGTGTTTGCTCTTTTTGCATGTTTACCACTCCGGCTACACCTTGGAATACTTGGATTGCGCCATGCCTTCAACTTCGCCCAACTACAAGTCCGTCCACGACAACCGTTTCCATGGTGATGAGGATCACGATCCGAGGTCGGATCTTTCACAAGGGGGGGGGGG
>NW_025283255.1:0-1173 GCF_018294505.1 Triticum aestivum
GTAGCACGCACCAACGCCTCCCCTAGCGCCCTGCATCGCCTAACCCGCCGTTGGCCGAACTCCGGCCGCCGCTCATGAGCTCGCCATCGTCGGTACCGGCCACCACAGGCACGGCCACCACCACCATTCGATGTGCACCAGCAAGGGCTCTCCAACGAGCCCAAGCACAGCCTCGCCCGTGCCCTGTAGTGCGTTTCCGGCTCGCGCCGCCGTCTCGGGCCTCGCCGGCGTCATGTCGCCGGTGGGTTTGACCCCACTGACCCGGGATTTGACCCTGTTTGACTTCCCCAGGCTCACTGACAGGTGGGCCCGGCCCCTGCTAACTTTTGGTTAATTAATAACTAATTATAGTTAAGCCACTGACTCACTGACATGCGGGCCCCGCCCGGCTAACCAAGTTAGTTAGGGTTAATCTTAATTAGGTTAGTTAGTCCAGACACTGACACGCAGGGCCCACAGGTCGGGTTTGACCTGGGGCGCCCAGTTGACCTGCTGACATCAGCATGACCTAGTGCTGACGCAATAAATCATTTTCTGGATTATTTTTATTCAGAAAATTCCAGAAAATTGTATAAACTTCTAAAATTCATAGAAATTCAACCGTAGCTCCAAATTAAATAAATTATATATGAAAAATTATCAGAAAAATTCAAGGAATCCATCTGTACCATTTTCATGCATGTTTGAACAATGTTTGTCCTCTGTTTTGGACAAAACAAATTAAGGGCATTTAAATAATCATATATGGAGTTTGAATTTGAATCTTGTATTCAAACCAACTTCATTTAAATCATAGCTAGTTGCATTAGCTCAAATCACATCATATTGCCATGTCACATTCATGCATCATATTGCACATTGCATTGATTGTGTTCTTCCTTGTTTGCCGGTAATTGTCCCCTCTCGATAGACGTGTACCGGCGATGTGATCGATGACACCGATGAAGAGCTATATTATCTTCAAAAGTGCCAGGCAAGCAAAACCCCCTTGTTCATTCCGATAAAATCCCACTCTCTCGCTCCTGCTCTCTTTTACTGCATTAGGACAACAACGACATATTTGTTACTTGCTGCGGTAGCTGAACCCCTTTATCCTTTGCATGACCTGTCATTGTCACAGTAAATAGATGAAACCCACTAGCATGAGTAGGAGTTGTTTGAGCCCTGATGTGC
>NW_025283256.1:0-1173 GCF_018294505.1 Triticum aestivum
CTATGGCGAACTTTTAATCTAAACAAAACCCAAAGTCTAAACGATGCCCTAAGGGCTGTATATATGGAGGAAGAGGGGGGAATTTCGTGGCCCTTGGTGGAGGGGTCCGAAATCAACCCTATCTCTTGTTTCCCCACACATACAGACTCTAAAAATAGCCTATACTTATGTATTTCGAAATTACATGGGCCTGGCCCAATAATAAGGTGACGCAGCACCTAAAATAGCCTCGGGACGAAATTTATGAAGTGGCATCTTGTATATTTCGTCCAAGGCTTCATGCACCCATTATGGTGGCTTCAAAGTCCTGAAATCATCACTTGTAACTCCGTTCTTGTTCCCCTTGCACATGCCATCATCTCCATGCTTGTTCTTGCTCCAATGTTCATCCTTCTCCAAGCTAGGCCCTTCATTTGTAAGCAAAACAAATGTATCCAATTTAGGCAGCATCATATTCTCATCAACATTAGAATCATTACCAAGAAACGAAAGTACCTGGTAATTTAGTTGGCGTGCACGAGCTCTAGTAATTGGTCCAGTATGTATAGCAGCAGGGGCTGTGGGTGTAACAATTGTATTGATGTCCTCATCATCCTCCCCTTCTTGAAATGAAGTCGTCCTCGACGGAAGTTCATCTTCCTCACCCAAATAAGGCTTCAAATCTGCAATCTTAAAAGTGGGACTAACCCCAAAATCTGCAGGCAGCTCAAGTTTATATGCATTATCATTTATTTTCTCTAACACCTTAAAGGGACCATCAGCACGTGGCATTAACTTTGATTTGCGCAAATCAGGAAATCTATCCTTACGCAAATGTAACCAAACAAGATCTCCAGGTGCAAACACAACATGTTTTCTACCCTTATCTCCAGCAAGTTTATATTTAGCATTCATGCGCTCAATGTTTTCCTTAGTTAACTCATGCATTTTTAAAATCAATTCAGCACGTTGTTTAGCATCAAAATTAACCTTCTCCGAAGATGGAAGAGGCAACAAATCAATAGGTGCACGAGGTAGGAAACCATACACAACTTCAAAAGGGCACATCTTAGTAGTAGAATGCAATGAACGATTATAAGCAAATTCAATATGAGGCAAGCATTCCTCCCACATTTTCTTATTATTCTTCAAAACAGCCCTAAGCATAGTAGACAACGTTCTATTGACTACTTC
>NW_025283257.1:0-1173 GCF_018294505.1 Triticum aestivum
CCAGCCACCTTTTCTCGGTTAATGAACTCAATCTTCATGGAGTATTTGGATAAGTTCGTCGTAGTTTATCTCGATGATATACTCATCTACTCCAAGAACGAGGAAGAACATGCCGAACATCTAAGGCTAGTGTTGCAGAAACTTCGAGAGCATCGCCTTTATGCCAAATTTTCTAAATGTGAATTCTGGTTGCCAGAAGTGACCTATCTGGGTCATGTAATATCTGGTAAAGGTATTGCTGTTAACCCTGAGCGAGTTCAAGCCGTCCTTAATTGGACTCCACCTGAATCGGTCAAGCAAGTTCGGAGTTTTCTAGGCTTAGCGAGCTATTGCCGTCGCTTTGTCGAGAACTTCTCCAAAGTTGCTAAACCTCTAACCGAACTCCTCAAGAAAGATAAAAAGTTCGAATGGACTCCACAATGTGAGCACAACTTTCAGGAACTGAAAAGACGCCTGACCTCTGCTCCCGTACTGGTACCGCCAGACTTCTCCAAGGACTTTGTTATCTACTGCGACGCCTCGCGACAAGGACTAGGTTGCATTCTTATGCAAGATCGACACGTAATTGCCTACGCTTCATGGCAATTGCACCCACATGAGGAGAATTATCCTACTCATGATCTAGAGCTTGCAGCCGTAGTCTATGCACTTAAGACCTGGTGACATTACCTCCTCGGTAATCGTTGCGAAATCTTCACTGATCACCAAAGTCTGAAGTATATTTTCACCCAACCGGATTTGAATCTCAGGCAGAGACGTTGGGTTGAATTGATCACAGACTTCGACTTAGGAATAACCTACACCCCAGGGAAAGCCAACGTCATGGCTGATGCGCTAAGTCGTAAATCTTATTGTAACAACCTGATGTTACAACAAAGTCAACCGCTTCTCCATGAGGAATTTCGGAAGCTTAACCTTCACATTGTACCTCAAGGTTTTCTTTCCACCTTGGTAGCAAAACCTACTCTTACGGATCAAATCATCGCTGCCCAAAAGCGAGATAAGGGAATATCTAAAATCAAAGAGAACATTGCTAGCGGAGGTGCTAGTTGTTTCTCCACAAATGATCATGGTGTTGTGTACTTTGAGAACCGTCTAGTGGTTCCCAAGAACCAGCATCTACGGCAGCTGATCCTTAAGGAGGCTCATGAATCTCCTCTCACCATTCATCCC
>NW_025283258.1:0-1173 GCF_018294505.1 Triticum aestivum
CCGAACTGTCACGATGAGCACGATTTAGACCTGCTGTCGGACAATACTCAGGATATCGCACCTACAGGAGCCCCGGACCTAAATCCGGGGAAGATTGCATCGTCCGAGGACGGGTGGATGGACCCCGCCCCGGAGGCCGCACACTCATCGGCGGTAGAGCCGAACACAGACTTCACCCCTAAGGAAGCCTGTGTCTCCGGACCCCTGGACTCGTGTCTGGTTGTGGGCCCCAAACCGCGCGCCCCCGAGCCCGCCGATTCTGGCTGGGCTCCGGTAATGGAGTTCACCGTTGCGGATATCTTCCAGCACTCGCCCTTTGGCGACATGCTGAACTCATTAAAGTCTCTCTCTTTGACAGGAGACTCTTGGCCGAACTATGTCTGGCTCGAGTGGGAAGCAGGCGACGAGGGAATTCGTTGCCCACCCACCACCCACTTCATTGCCACGGTCGAGGATTTGACCGATGTGCTTGACTTCGACTCTGAAGACATCGACGGTGTGGACGGTGATGCAGGAGATGAAAAGGAACCACCGCCCACGGGGCGCTGGACAGCCACCTCCTCATATGATATATATATGGTGGACACTCCGAAAGAAACCAAGGGCGATGAGGCAATGGAGGATAACCCCTCAAGGAAGATAGCAAAGCATGGGCGTCATTGGCGCCGCTCTAAGCCCCGCCACAGCAATACCGGCACAGGAGACGAAAACAATCCGGATGGTGCCAAAGATGAATACAACCCCGATCAGCCTGCCTTCGAGCAGGCCGAACAGGAAGACGGGCAGGTCAGCCCAGACGAACAGGCGACGGACGGATACCTGGAGGAGGACAACTACATGCCCCCCTCCAAAGACGAGATTAGCCTCGGCGACGATGAGTTCGGCGTGCCTGAGGACCCCGTAGAGCAGGAGCGCTTCAAGCGCCTGCTTATGGCCACTACGAGGAGCCTAAAAAAGAAGCAATAGCAGCTCCAAGATGATCAAGACCTGCTCACAGACAGATGGACTGAAGTCCTGGCAGCCGAGGAATATGGACTCGAGCGCCACACGGCTGACCGGCCACCTCATGGCCGGGATAAAACAGCGTATCAACCAAAGTACCAGCCCGTACCCATATGCCAATACACTACGGCCCGGGGCAATAGGCAGGACCTGCAAGATATACTGGCAAAC
>NW_025283259.1:0-1173 GCF_018294505.1 Triticum aestivum
AGCGGCTGCGTGACTAATGTGAACAGAACTCGAAACTCTAAAGGAACTAGACACTAAGACCAGCAACTCGACACGGCGATGCAACCGATAATTCAATAATGCAAACAATGAATAGAAAATTGCAAAGGCTCAGACTGGCTTGGATAAAGGATGAACAGATCTAACTTTTTTTTGTGGCTTTTTCTTGGACAATAGGTAAGAAAATAAATCTAATCTAAGAAAAACTGGAAATTCTCACCGAGCAACCTGAAAACTGATACCACTTGATAGAGGCGGGGGTGTCCCGATCTTTCGATGAGATGATAACTATCGATTTGGTGAAGATGACTTTGACGATCCGACTACAAACGTGCACGACGTTGCGCCTTAGCAATCGCTAAACCAACTCCGAAAGGTTATTGACCACGCTGGAGCACAATCAACCTGACCACGAAGGTCTATTCCTGCAAGCAATCGAAGAACAAGCAAGAATATGATAAAAGCAATCTGAATATTGCGAGTATATATGAAGTATTGATAAAGGTGGGAATCCGTAAGCGGTCTTGGTCTGGTTGTTGGACACAAACGAAGTACCCGAAGTTGCAATGGCTAACTTTTAACTAGACAAATCCCAAGGAAAAGCTAATAGATGGATCTACTTATATAGGAGCAAGGGGTGGCGGCCAAGGAGGTGGGTGGACGTCCCAAGGCAGCCTAAAACTAAATCTAGGTCGTACAAGGCCAATGGGCCCAAGTGGAGGTGATGTAACACCTTTGGACTTGTAGTTTGACTCGGATTCTGCTGCAGCATCAGATTGTTTCGTCCACAACTCAACGCTCCGGACGAATTTGAAGGTGATTCCAATTGGGTTGGAAAGAACACGGAATCTAGTTTCCAACAAAAAAAGAATCACCCAATTCAGAGTCAGTATGAAAAACTTGTGTGCGTTTTGAGTCAGGTATGTCTGTGCAGTCCGAATCTGAATCCAGAACGTGAGAGACTTGGACTCTATCTTCTCTTGGGCCAAAAGTGACGTGAGAGAACTTTTTGGACAGCAAATAAACATCTCTTTCTTCCTTATCTTCATATGTGGATTGTACAAATGTCCCATACACCTGCAATTAGACAAAACACAAAAGTGTGTGAAGTATTTTTGTTCTGGATAACATAAATAGATTATTGAATAGTTTGCA
>NW_025283260.1:0-1173 GCF_018294505.1 Triticum aestivum
TGCTCCACCATTCAACATATACACGTATCCGGTTTGTGACTTAGAGTCATCCGGATCTGAGTCGAAGCTAGCGTCGACGTAACCCTTTACGACGAGCTCTTCGTCTCCTCCATAAACGAGAAACATGTCCTTTGTCCTTTTCAGGTACTTCAGGATATTCTTGACCGCTGTCCAGTGTTCCTTGCCGGGATTACTTTGGTATCTTGCTACCAAACTTACGGCAAGGTTTACATCGGGTCTGGTACATAGCATGGCATACATAATAGATCCTATGGCTGAAGCATAGGGGATGACACTCATCTCTTCTTTATCTTTTGCCGTGGTCGGTGACTGAGCTGAGCTCAGTCTCATACCTTGTAACATAGGCAAGAACCCCTTCTTGGACTGATCCATTCTGAATCTCTTCAAAATCTTATCAAGGTATGTACTTTGTGAAAGACCTATGAGGCGTCTCGATCTATCTCTATATATCTTGATGCCTAATATATAAGCAGCTTCTCCAAGGTCCTTCATTGAAAAACACTTATTCAAGTAGGCCTTAATGCTGTCCAGAAATTCTATATTATTTCCCATCAGGAGTATGTCATCTACATATAATATGAGAAATGCTACAGAGCTCCCACTCACTTTCTTGTAAACGTAGGCTTCTCCATAAGTCTGCATAAACCCAAACGCTTTGATCATCTCATCAAAGCGAATGTTCCAACTCCGAGATGCTTGCACCAGTCCATAAATGGATCGCTGGAGCTTGCATACTTTGTTAGCGTTCTAAGGATCGACAAAACCTTCCGGCTGCATCATATACAGTTCTTCCTTAAGATGCCCGTTAAGGAATGCTGTTTTGACGTCCATCTGCCATATCTCATAATCATAGTATGCGGCAATTGCTAACATGATTCGGACGGACTTTAGCTTCGCTACGGGAGAGAATGTCTCGTCATAGTCAATCCCTTGAACCTGTCGATAACCCTTAGCGACAAGTCGAGCTTTATAGATGGTAACATTACCATCCGCGTCCGTCTTCTTCTTAAAGATCCATTTGTTTTCTATCGCTCGCCGATCATCGGGCAAGTCTGTCAAAGTCCATACTTTGTTTTCATACATGGATTCTATCTCGGATTTCATGGCTTCAAGCCATTTGTTGGAATCCGGGCCCGTCATTGCTTCTTCATA
>NW_025283261.1:0-1173 GCF_018294505.1 Triticum aestivum
GCAGCGCGGGAAGATGTTCCTGTGGTGCCTACACCGACTGGGGAGGAAGTTAATGATGATGATCATGAAGCTTCGGATCAAGTTACTACTGAACTTCGTAGGTCCACAAGGACACGTTCCGCACCAGAGTGGTACGGCAACCCTGTCCTGGAAATCATGTTGTTAGACAACGGTGAACCTTCGAACTATGAAGAAGCGATGGCGGGCCCGGATTCCGACAAATGGCTAGAAGCCATGAAATCCGAGATAGGATCCATGTATGAAAACGAAGTATGGACTTTGACTGACTTGCCCGATGATCGGCGAGCCATAGAAAACAAATGGATCTTTAAGAAGAAGACGGACGCGGATGGTAATGTGACCATCTACAAAGCTCGACTTGTCGCTAAGGGTTATCGACAAGTTCAAGGGGTTGACTACGATGAGACTTTCTCACCCGTAGCGAAGCTGAAGTCCATCCGAATCATGTTAGCAATTGCTGCATACCATGATTATGAGATATGGCAGATGGACGTCAAAACGGCATTCCTTAACGGCTTCCTTAAGGAAGAGTTGTATATGATGCAGCTGGAAGGTTTTGTCGATCCTAAGAATGCTAACAAAGTATGCAAGCTCCAGCGCTCAATCTATGGGCTGGTGCAAGCATCTCGGAGTTGGAACATTTGCTTTGATGAGATGATCAAAGCGTTTGGGTTTACACAGACTTATGGAGAAGCCTGTGTTTACAAGAAAGTGAGTGGGAGCTCTGTAGCATTTCTCATATTATATGTGGATGACATACTATTGATGGGAAATGATATAGAATTCTTGGAAAGTATAAAGGCCTATTTGAATAAGTGTTTTTCAATGAAGGACCTTGGAGAAGCTACTTATATATTAGGCATCAAGATCTATAGAGATAGATCAAGACGCCTCATTGGTCTTTCACAGAGTACATACCTTGACAAGATATTGAAGAAGTTCAATATGGATCAGTCCAAGAAGGGGTTCTTGCCTGTATTGCAAGGTGTGCAGTTGAGCACGGCTCAATGCCCGACCACGGCAGAAGATAGAGAAAAGATGAGTGTCATCCCCTATGCCTCGGCCATAGGGTCTATTATGTATGCCATGCTGTGTACCAGACCTGATGTAAACCTTGCCGTAAGTTTGGTAGGAAGGTACCAAAGTAATCCC
>NW_025283262.1:0-1173 GCF_018294505.1 Triticum aestivum
GTCATCAACACTCACAGTTTTGGCCGATTCTGGCCCGTTTCGTGGACTATTACTCACTTTTTTGGGGCCCCGGAGTGATTTCCACGATTAACGAACCCCTGGGTGCGCTTACGGGTTGGTTATCAACACTCGCGGTTTTTGTCGATTCTGACCCGTTTCGTGGACTGTTACTCACCGTTTTGGGGCCCCAAAGCGATTTCCATGGTTGTTGAACCCCAAGGTGCGCTTAAGTGTAGGTCATCAACAATCACAGTTTGGGCCGATTCTTGCCCGTTTCTTGGACTATTACTTAGTTATGGGGGTCCCGAAATGACCCCGGGTTGTGTTTACGTGTCGGTCAGCAACACTCACAATTTTGGCCAATTCTAACGTGTTTTGTGGACTATTACTCACTGTTTTCAGGTCCCGATGTGATTTCCATAGTTGTTGAACCCCAAGGCACGCTTACGTGTCGATCATCAATACTCATAGTTTTGGCTGATTCTGGCCCGTATCATGGACTATTACTCACTTTTTTGGGCCCCCGGAGTGATTTCCACGATTAACGAACCATGGGGTGCATTTACGTGTCGATCATCAACACTCACAGTTTTGGCCGATTCTGGCCCGTTTCGTGGACTATTACTCTGTTTTTGGGTCTCGGTGTGATTTCCATGATTGACGAACACCGGGGTGCATTTATGTGTCGCTCATCAACACTCGCAGTTTTGGCCGATTCTGGCCCGTTTCGTGGAGTATTACGCACTGTTTTGGGGTATCGAAGTGATTTCAACGATTAACGAACCGCGGGGTGCGTTTACGTTTCGGTCATCAACACTTACACTTTTGTCCGATTCTTGCCTTTTTTGTATACTATTACTCACTTTTTTGGGGTCCCGGAGTGATTTCCACGATTAACGAACCCCGGCGTGCGTTTACGTGTCGGTCATCAACACTCACAGTTTTGGCCGATTCTGGCCCGTTTCGTGGACTATTACTCACTTTTTTGGGGCCCCGGAGTGATTTCCACGATTAACGAACCCCTGGGTGCGCTTACGGGTTGGTTATCAACACTCGCGGTTTTTGTCGATTCTGACCCGTTTCGTGGACTATTACTCACCGTTTTGGGGCCCCAAAGCGATTTCCATGGTTGTTGAACCCCAAGGTGCGCTTAAGTGTAGGTCATCAACAATC
>NW_025283263.1:0-1173 GCF_018294505.1 Triticum aestivum
TTATTGAACCCCAAGGTGCGCTTACATGTTGGTCATCAACAGTCACAGTTTTGGCCGATTCTGGCCCGTTCTGTCGACTATTACTCACTTTTTTGGGGTCCCAGAGTGATTTCCATGATTAACGAACCCCGGGGTGCGTTTACGTGTCAGACATCAACACTCGCGGTTTTTGACGATTCTGGCCCGTTTCATGGACTATTACTCACCGTTTTGCGGTCACGAAGAGATTTCCATAGTTGTTGAACCCCAAGGTGCGCTTACGTGTTGGTCATCAACTCTCATAGTATTGGCCAATTCTGGCCCGTTTCGTGGACTATTACTGACTGTTTTGGGGTCCCGGAGTGATTTCCACGATTAACAAACCCCATGGTGCGTTTAAGTGTCGGTCATCAACACTCCTGGTTTTTGTCGATTCTAGGCCGTTTCATGGACTATTACTCACATTTTTGGGGTCCCAAAGCGATTTCCATGGATGTCGAACCCCAAGCTGCGCTTATGTATCGGTCATCAACAATCGCAGTTTCGGCCGATTCTGGCACGTTTCTTGGACTATAACTCAGTTTTTGGCTCACGTAGTGATTTCCACGACCGACGAACACCGGTGTGTTTATGTGTCGGTCATCAACATTTGAAGTTTTGGCCGATTTTGGCCCGTTTCATGGACTATTACTCACTGATTTGATGTCCCTGAGCAATTTCCATGATTGACGAAACCCGGGGTGCGTTTATGTATTGTTGATCAATAACCCTAGGTTTTACCGATTCACGGCTCTTTCATGGACTATTACTCACCGTTTTGCAGTCCCAAAGCGATTTCGATGCTTGTCGAACCCCAAGATGTGCTTACGTGCTGGTCGTCAAGACTCGCAGATTGTGCCGATTCTGGCCCGTTTCCTGGACTATTACTCAGTTTTGGGGTCCCGAAGTGATTTCCATGATTGACGAACACCGGGGTGCATTTACGTGTCGGTCACCAACACTCACAATTTTGGCCGATTCTGGTACGTTTTCTGCACTGTTACTCACCGTTGTGGGGTCCTGGAGCGATTTCCATGATTGACGATCCCTGGGGTGCGTTTACGTGCCCGTCGTCAACCCTCACAGTTTTGGCCAATTCTGACCCGTTTCGTGAACTATTACTCACCTTTTTGGGATCCCAAAGCGATTTCCATA
>NW_025283264.1:0-1173 GCF_018294505.1 Triticum aestivum
CTCCGTCCACCCCACGCCGTGCCACCGTGTCCAGGAGCTTCGCCGCCGTCCACTTCATCGAGCTAGCCGAGCCCCGTGTGCTCGAGCGGCCCGAGACCACCGCACCGACCTCGCCCGAGCTCGCCGTCGCCGGAGATCCCTTTCAACGCCGTCGCTGCCTCAGCTCGTCCCCGACCCCGCCGGTGGCCTCTACGGGAGCGCTGTGAGCCTAGCTACTCCTCCGACCCTCTCTCTCTCATTCCCGAGCCGTGTAGCCACCGCACGAGGATCACACGCCCGCACCGTCGCGGACCTCGTCGCCGACGTGCTTCCGGCCACACTCCGGCCACAAGATGGTGTCCATCTTACTCACCGAGTCCCACAGCACCTAGCTAGCCACTCCACGAGCCTCACCGATCCCTCTAGCGCCAAGTTCATCCTCGACCGAACCCCGGTGGCCGCCAAAGTCGTCGCCGGCGCCAACTCCGGCCACCCCGACCCCAACGGACTCCGCCAAGAGCTGCGGTTTGTCCTCAGCTCCACTCCGGTGGTCTCCGCGGTCCTTTTGGTGGCCGAAATGGCCAAAACCACTCCCGCCGCCGCGTCGGGCTCGCCGGCGGCTAAACACCGGCAGCCGACTTTGACTTTAACCACGGGTGGGCCCTGGTTGACTCCCCTGAGTCAATGACAGGTGGGGCCCAGCCCTGTTAATTAAACAGGATTAGTTTTAATTAAATTTTAATTAAAATAATCACCCTGACATGCGGGACCCACTGTCAGGTTTGACCCAGACCTGTTCCGTTGACCTGCTGACGTCACACTGACGTCAGGCTGACGCAGTAATTGATTTTCTGGATTTAAATTAAATCAGGAAATTCCAGAATATTATTTAAACTTCAAAAATTCATAACTTTTATTCTGTAACTCCAAATTGGACAAATTATATATGAAAAATGATCAGAAAAATCCAATCTATCCATCTGTACTATTTTCATACATGATCAAACAAGTTAAATTGATGTTTTAAGCAGAACAAGGAAAAGCACTTTAAAAGACCATATTTGGATTTGAAATTTGAATCCTTGATTCAAATTTGTTCAAACCCCTCTGGTTTTAGTTGCATTAGCCCAACACACTCATATTGCCATGTTTCATGCATGCATCATATTGTTGCACATTGTTTGGTGATGCTTG
>NW_025283265.1:0-1173 GCF_018294505.1 Triticum aestivum
AGGCCCATGTAATTTCGAAATACATAAGTATAGGCTATTTTTAGAGTCCGTATGTGTGGGGAAACAAGAGATAGGGTTGATTTCGGACCCCTCCACCAAGGGCCACGAAATTCCCCCCTCTTCCTCCATATATACAGCCCTTAGGGCATCGTTTAGACTTTGGGTTTTGTTTAGATTAAAAGTTCGCCATAGCTGCAACTTCGCGTACTTCGTTTGTGTTCAACGACCAGACAAAGGCGTCACAGAACCCCACCTTGATCAATAAAGCTTTCATCTTATATTCGCAATATCCAGATTGCAATCTCAGTTTCTTGCTTGTTCTTCGTTTGCTCGCAGGAAACAGACCCTCGTGGTCAGGTTGATCGTGCTCCGGCGTGGTCAATAACCTCTCGGAGTTGGTTTAGCGATTGCTAAGGCGGGACGTCCTCGCACGTTCGTAGTCGGATCGTCAAAGTCGACTTCCACCAAAGCGAAATCCATCATCTCATCGAAAGACGGGACACCTCTGCCTCTATCATAGCCCATAAACATCTCCAAAAGTGGCTAAGAAATTTAGTATCACGATCTGAAACAATAGTATTTGGCACACCATGCAAGCGAATAATTTCACGAAAGAACAAATCAGCAACATTAACAGCATCATCGCTTTTATGACAAGGTATAAAGTGTGCCATTTTCGAGAATCTATCCACGACAACAAATATGCTATCCCTCCCCTTCTTTGTTCGAGGTAAACCTAAAACAAAGTCCATAGATATATCCTCCCAAGGAACACTAGGTACAGGCAAAGGCATATATAAACCATGAGGATTGAGTCGTGACTTAGCTTTTTGACATGTAGTGCATCGAGCAATAAAACGCTCAACATCCCGTCTCATCTTTGGCCAAAAGAAATGTGTAGCAAGTACGTCCTCCGTCTTCTTCACGCCAAAGTGTCCCATTAATCCTCCTCCATGCGCCTCCTGCAACAACAAAAGACGAACGGAGCTAGCTGGAATGCATAGCTTGTTAGCACGAAACACAAATCCATCGTTAACGACAAACTTGTTCCACATTCTTCCTTCTTTACAATTCTGCATTACATCTTTAAAATCAGCATCATGCACATATTGATCTTTGATGGTCTCGAAACCAAATATTTTGAAGTCAAGTTGTGAAAGCATAGTATAGCGA
>NW_025283266.1:0-1173 GCF_018294505.1 Triticum aestivum
AGGGAGAATTTGGATCGCATGTTAGAGGATCACAAAAAGTCGTTGTATCCAGGATGCGATAATAGTCTGAAAAAGCTGGGCTGCACACTGGATTTGCTAAAATGGAAGGCACAGGAAGGTGTAGGTGACTCATCATTTGAAAATTTGCTAAAAATGTTGAAGAATATGTTTCCGAAGAATAACGAGTTGCCCGCCAGTACGTACGAAGCAAAGAAGGTTGTCTGCCCTCTAGGTTTAGAGGTTCTGAAGATACATGCATGCATTAACGACTGCATCCTCTACCGCGGTGAATACGAGAATTTGAATGAATGCCCTGTATGCACTGCATTGCGTTATAAGATCAGAGGCGATGACCCTGGTGACGATGTTGAGGGCGAGAAACCCAGGAAGAGGGTTCCCGCCAAGGTGATGTGGTATGCTCCTATAATACCACGGTTGAAACGTCTGTTCATGAACAAAAAGCATGCCAAGTCGTTGCGATGGCACAAAGAGGACAGTAAGTCCGACGGGGAGTTGAGACACCCCGCTGATGGAACGCAATGGAGAAAGATCGACAGAGTGTTCAAAGATTTTGCAGCTGACGCAAGGAACATAAGATTTGGTCTAAGTACTGATGGCATGAATCCTTTTGGCGAGCAGAGCTCCAGCCATAGCACCTGGCCCGTGACTCTATGCATCTACAACCTTCCTCCTTGGTTGTGCATGAAGTGGAAGTTCATTATGATGCCAATTCTCATCCAAGGCCCTAAGCAACCCGGCAACGACATCGATGTGTACCTAAGGCCATTAGTTGAAGAACTTTTACAGTTGTGGGCCAGACCTGGTGTACGTGTCTGGGATGAGCACAAAGGAGAGGAATTTGACCTACGAGCGTTGCTTTTTGTAACCATCAACGATTGGCCTGCTCTCAGTAACCTTTCGGGACAGACAAATAAGGGATACAATGCATGCACGCACTGCTTACATGAGACTGAAAGTGTACGTTTGGTTAATTGTAAGAAGAACGTGTACCTGGGTCATCGTCGATTTCTTCCCCGAAATCATAACGTAAGAAAGAAAGGCAAGCATTTCAACGGCAAGGCAGATCACCGGCCGAAGCCTGCGGAACGTACTGGTGCTGAGATATTTGATATGGTCAAGGATTTGAAAGTCATCTTTGGAAAGGGTCCTGGC
>NW_025283267.1:0-1173 GCF_018294505.1 Triticum aestivum
TGCATCTTCTACTTCAACTGCACCAGCACCTCCATCCGGTGCCACCTCCAGTCGTGATACAAGAAAACAGGCACAACCACCATTATCTGCCAAGAGCGCACCTGCGGGGCCTGCACAGCGTTCTTCTTCTTCCATGGCATCAACAGGGCACACAAGTGATATTATTTGTCGTCGTTGTAAGGGAGGAGGTCATTATGCGAGAGAATGCAAATCTCCGCGTGTGATGATTGCTACCGCGGATGGTGGATATGAGTCCGCTAGTGACTATGATGAGGAGACTTTGGCTCTTATTACACGTGAAGAACATGGTGGAGATGATTCTGATCATGAGACGCAATACATGGCTCCTGAAGGCGCTGACAGGTATGAATGTTTAGTTGCTCAACGTGTTTTGAGTGTGCAGGTCACACAAGCTGAGCAAAATCAGAGGCACAATTTGTTCCATACCAAGGGAGTTGTGAAGGAACGTTCTGTGCGCTTCATCATAGACGGAGGGAGCTGCAACAACTTGGCTAGCATGGAGATGGTGGAGAAGCTTTCTCTCACCACAAGACCACATCCACATCCTTACTACATCCAATGGTTCAACAACAGTGGCAAGGTTAAGGTAACACGTACTGTTCGTGTGCATTTTAGTATCTCTACATATGCTGATTATGTTGATTGTGATGTGGTACCTATGCAAGCATGTTCCTTATTACTTGGTAGACCATGGCAATTTGATAAAAATTCTGTACACCATGGTAGAAACAATCACTATACTCTTGTTCATAAGGATAAAAATATTACTTTGCTTCCTATGACTCCTGATTCCATTTTGAAAGATGATATTAATAGAGCTAATAAAACAAAACAGGAGACGAATAAGAGTGAAAATCAGATTGTGGCAAAAGAATTTGAGCAACAAATGAAGCCTAATAATAAACCATCTAGTGTTGCTTCTGAAATTAAATTGAAAAGTGCATGTTTATTTGCCACCAAATCTGATATTGATGAGCTAGATTTCAGCAAATCTGTTTGCTATGCTTTTGTGTGCAAAGAGGCATTATTTTCATTCGAGGACGTGCCTTCCTCTTTGCCTCCTGCTGTCACTAACATTTTGCAGGAGTTCGCTGACGTCTTTCCACAAGACGTGCCACCGGGATTACCGCCTATTCGAGGGATTGAGCATCA
>NW_025283268.1:0-1173 GCF_018294505.1 Triticum aestivum
GACATCCCTATGCCACTGGATCCAAACATGCATATGGCACAGGATCAGAACGACGACGACGACGACGATGATACATTTGGCAACGTCGATCAGTACTTTGCCGAGCATGGGTATGATGGCGACTTCATGGGGCCTCCTTCTCAAGAACCAAACCCAACAAAAGACGTGTGCGATCTAGCTCGTACCGCGGAGAAGCCAAGTTGCAACAGGCGCCGTCTGGCGTTCAGCTCTCAGGAGACGCCTCCAGCTGCCGACTTCACCGAGCCTCAGATAGGCGAGGTGCGAAATATTATCAGCCCCAACACACTCAAGAAGGCGGTCTGTGAGCAGAACTCGGTCCCATTACAGGAGAAGAAGAAGGCACGCAAAAGAAAGACTAAGAAGGGTGCGAGCCAGTCGGCACCGAGTACGATCCGTGCTCAGGACGGGCCACCTTCACCGCAGGATATCTCGAGGAGGGTGCATGTGGCGGGTAGGGCGATGCTACCACCAAATATGCTCAATGCTGCAACCGGTGCTATGCGGAGTCTGCACGACAGTGTTCTTTCTTTGGAGAAGCGGCGTCTCAGAGAGAAGGATGTGGCATACCCGGTTTTCGTGGCCAAGGTGCCAGAGGGCAAGGGCTTTGTGGATGGCGACATCGGGGGTACGATCGTCCTGCGGTTTGATGACATCTTTGCTATGTTTAACCTTCATCCGTTGCACTACACCTTCGTTCGGCTATTTTCGCTGAGTATGGAGATGCGGATCATTCGTGACAAGACCCCGGACATCGTGATAGTCGACCCCTTCTACATGCGTGCCAAGATCTTGGGCAGCGCTGGGGACCGGCAAGTCGCGAGTTCTTACCTCGAAGGCGTCATTCTGGCAAACCAAGATAAGGATAACTTCCTCGTGCCTTACTTTCCCGAGTAAGTCCTCCCCTCAACCGGCCCGTAACATATGAATTCTTACTTTTCGATCGTTTTTCTTTTAACATTCCGTGTTTTCTGCAGTGACACACGTTGCACGCTCATCCTCCTAAGCCCCAAATATTCCATGGCCACGTATTTCGACCCGGACCGTCAGTCGAACGTAGACTACACAAATGTCAAGAAGGTTCTTGATGATGTTCTCCCCGGCTACGCCCAATCTGGAGGCACCTTCACCAGGCCTATTCGTAAGTACGGCAAG
>NW_025283269.1:0-1173 GCF_018294505.1 Triticum aestivum
TTGTCAAATAGACTCCGTTTTAACCTTCGCAAGGACCGGGCGTAGCCATACTTGGTTCAACTAAAGTTGGAGAGGCAGTCGCCCGCAAGCCATCTCTGTGCAAAGCACGTCGAGGGAACCGGTCTCGCGTAAGCGTACGCGTAAGGTTGGTCCGGGTCGTCTCGTCCAACAATACCGCTGAACCAAAATATGACATGCTGGTAGGCAGTATGACTTGTATCGTCCACAACTCACTTGTGTTCTACTCGTGCATATAACATCAACATCATTAACCTAGGCTCTGATACCACTGTTGGGTTTCGTAGTAATTTCAAAAAATTTCCTACGCGCACACAGGATCATGTGATGCATAGCAACGAGAGGAGAGTGTTGTCTACGTACCCAACGCAGACCGACTGCGGAAGCGATGACACGACGTAGAGGAAGTAGTCGTACGTTTTCACGATCCAACCGATCAAGCACCGAAACTACGACACCTCCGAGTTCGAGCACACGTTCAGCTCGATGACGATCCCCGGACTCCGATCCAGCAAAGTGTCGGGGAAGAGTTTTGTCAGCACGACGGCGTGGTGACGATCTTGATGAACTACAGCAGCAGGGCTTCGCCTAAACTCCGCTACAGTATTATCGAGGAATATGGTGGCAGGGGACACCGCACACGGCTAAGGAATCGATCACGTGGATCAACTTGTGTCAACTTGTGTGTTTAGAGGTGCCCCTGCCTCCGTATATAAAGGATGGAGGAGGAGGAGGCCGGCCAAGGCAAAGGTGCGGCCAGGATAGGGAGTCCTACTAGGACTCCAAGTCCTAGTAGGAGTCCACCAAGAGGGGAGGAAAGGAGAAGGAATAGGAGGAGAAGGAGAGGTGGCCGGCCCCCTTTTCCCTAGTCCAATTCGGACTAGAGGGGAGGGGGGGCGCAGCCTTTTTCTCCTCTTCCCACTAAAGCCCATCAAGGCCCAATACTCTTCCCCGTATTCCCGTAACCCCCCGGTACTCCGGAAAATACCCGAATCACTCGGAACCTTTCCGAACTCCGAATATAGTCGTCCAATATATCGATCTTTACGTCTCGACCATTTCGAGACTCCTCGTCATGTCCCCGATCTCATCCGGGACTCCGAACTCCTTCGGTACATCAAAACTCATAAACTCATAATATAACTGTCATCGAAA
>NW_025283270.1:0-1173 GCF_018294505.1 Triticum aestivum
TGTGATGTGGTACCTATGCAAGCATGTTCCTTATTACTTGGTAGACCATGGCAATTTGATAAAAATTCTGTACACCATGGTAGAAACAATCATTATACTCTTGTTCATAAGGATAAAAATATTACTTTGCTTCCTATGACTCCTGATTCCATTTTGAAAGATGATATTAATAGAGCTAATAAAGCACAACAGGAGAAGAATAAGAGTGAAAATCAGATTGTGGCAAAAGAATCTGAGCAACAAATGAAGCCTAATAATAAACCATCTAGTGTTGCTTCGGAAATTAAATTGAAAAGTGCATGTTTATTTGCCACCAAATCTGATATTGATGAGCTAGATTTCAGCAAATCTGTTTGCTATGCTTTTGTGTGCAAAGAGGCATTATTTTCATTCGAGGACGTGCCTTCCTCTTTGCCTCCTGCTGTCAATAACATTTTGCAGGAGTTCGCTGACGTTTTTCCACAAGACGTGCCACCGGGATTACCGCCTATTCGAGGGATTGAGCATCAGATCGACTTAATTCCCGGTGCTTCACTGCCAAACCGTGCACCATACCGTACCAATCCAGAGGAGACGAAGGAGATTATGCGTCAAGTACAAGAGCTTCTCGACAAAGGTTATATACGCGAATCCCTTAGTCCTTGTGCTGTTCCTATTATTCTAGTGCCGAAAAAGGGTGGTACATCACGTATGTGTGTTGATTGTAGAGGCATTAATAATATTACTATTCGTTATCGTCATCCTATTCCTAGGCTAGATGATATGCTTGATGAATTGAGTGGCTCTACAGTATTCTCCAAAGTTGATTTGCGTAGTGGCTACCATCAAATTCGTATGAAATTGGGAGATGAATGGAAAACAGCATTTAAAACTAAGTTTGGATTATATGAGTGGTTAGTCATGCCTTTTGGGTTAACTAATGCACCTAGTACTTTCATGAGATTAATGAACGAAGTTTTACGTGCTTTCATTGGACGATTTGTGGTAGTTTACTTTGATGACATATTGATTTATAGCAGATCTTTGGAGGAACATTTGGAACATTTACGTGCTGTTTTTATTGCTCTACGTGATGCACGTTTGTTTGGTAACCTTGGGAAGTGCACCTTTTGCACCGACCGAGTATCTTTTCTTGGCTATGTTGTTACTCCACAGGGAATTGAAGTTGATAAA
>NW_025283271.1:0-1173 GCF_018294505.1 Triticum aestivum
GACGTCCTCTACTTTGTTGTTGCATGTTTTACGTGGCTGCTACGGGCTTAAGTAAGAACCAATCTCACCTACGCATCAAAACCACAACGATAGTTTGTCAAATAGACTCCGTTTTAACCTTCGCAAGGACCGGGCGTAGCCATACTTGGTTCAACTAAAGTTGGAGAGGCAGTCGCCCGCAAGCCATCTCTGTGCAAAGCACGTCGAGGGAACCGGTCTCGCGTAAGCGTACGCGTAAGGTTGGTCCGGGTCGTCTCGTCCAACAATACCGCCGAACCAAAATATGACATGCTGGTAGGCAGTATGACTTGTATCGTCCACAACTCACTTGTGTTCTACTCGTGCATATAACATCAACATCATTAACCTAGGCTCGGATGCCACTGTTGGGTTTCGTAGTAATTTCAAAAAATTTCCTACGCACACGCAAGATCATGTGATGCATAGCAACGAGGGGAAGAGTATTGTCTACGTACCCAACGCAGACCGACTGCGGAAGCGATGACACGACGTAGAGGAAGTAGTCGTACGTCTTCACGATCCAACCGATCAAGCACCGAAACTACGGCACCTCCGAGTTCGAGCACACGTTCAGCTCGATGACGATCCCCGGACTCCGATCCAGCAAAGTGTCGGGGAAGAGTTCCGTCAGCACGACGGCGTGGTGATGATCTTGATGAACTACAGCAGCAGGGCTTCGCCTAAACTCCGCTACAGTATTATCGAGGAATATGGTGGCAGGGGGCACCGCACACGGCTAAGGAATCGATCACGTGGATCAACTTGTGTCCACTTGTGTGTTTAGAGGTGCCCCTGCCTCAGTATATAAAGGAGCCAAGGGGGGAGGGTGCGCCGGCCAGGAGGAGGAGGCGCAGGAGGAGTCCTACTCCTACCGGGAGTAGGACTCCCCTCCAATCCTATTCCAACTAGGATTCCCAAGGGGGAAAGAGGGAGAGGGGTGGCCGGCCACCTCTCCTAGTCCTAATAGGACTAGGGGAAGGGGGGAGGCGCGCAGCCCCCTTGGGCTGCCCCTTTCTCCTTTCCACTAAGGCCCATGAAGGCCCATGTGGTTCCCGGGGGGTTCCGGTAACCTCCCGGTAACCCGGTAAAATCCCGATTTCACCCGGAACACTTCCGATGTCCAAACATAGGCTTCCAATATATCAATCTTTA
>NW_025283272.1:0-1173 GCF_018294505.1 Triticum aestivum
TTGTTCTACGTTTCTCTTTGGTGGAGTTGAGTCGTAGGAGAGCCGTACTATTAAGAGGGGGTCCGCGTCGGAAAGGTAGGGTGGAATCACACGTACACTTGCCCCTCCTTCCCTTGCACCTTGGAGCTACCCATCGTTATCATGGTTGTGCGAAAAACTGTCGACTACTGCTGTACATGCGGTAGTACCGCGGCAGGCCACGGTAGTACCGCCCCTCGGGCGCGGTAGTACCGCGGTACCTTGGCCTAGTGCCGCTCCAGCGCGGTAGTAGGGGCGGATGTAATTTTTTACATCCGTGCCCCTCACGGTAGTACCGCTCCGTTGGCGCGGTAGTACCGCCGCACTCTGGCCTAGTGCCGCTCCGGTGTGGTAGTAGGGGCGGATGTAATTTTTTACATCCGCGGCACCCACGGTAGTACCGCTCGCCCCGCGCGGTAGTACCGCGGGGCCCACGGTAGTACCGCTCCCTTGGAGTTGTAGTACCGTGGCCCTTCCGCCTAGTACCGCTGCGTCGCGGTAGTAGGCGCGGATGTAATTTTTTACATCCGTGCCTACCATGGTAGTACTGCGCCTTGTGGGCGGTAGTACCGCGTCGGGTTTTTGTACCACCCTAGTTTCTGCGGAAGTAGGCACGGATGAAATTTATTTCGTCCGCGCCCTTCCCAGGCCGTGACCCTCCTGCCTTGCGGTAGTACCGCAAGGGGAGCGGTAGTACCGCGCCAGCAGTAGTACCGCTCCTAGCTCAGGCTTGGTCCGGCCTGTGGAGCTGCTACGGTAGTACCGTGGTCTCACACGGTAGTACCGCTTGTTGTCGCGGTAATACCGCTCCCCTGGAGCGGTAGTACCGTGAGTTGCGGGCAGAACTAGTGGATAACGGTTGGATCTTTTCCCCGACTATATAAGGGATGTCTTCTACCTCTAGTTCACTACCTCTTCCACCTCTAAGCTCCATTGTTGCTCCAAGCTCCATTTTCGCTCGATCTCTCTCCCTAGCCAATCAAACTTGTTGATTTGCTCGGGATTGGGTGACAAGGGCCCGATCTACACTTCCACCAAAGGATATTTGATTCCCCCACTTATCCCTTGCGGATCTTGTTACTCTTGGGTGTTGAGCACCCTAGACGGTTGAGGTCACCTCGAAGCCATACTCCATTGTGGTGAAGCTTCATGGTG
>NW_025283273.1:0-1173 GCF_018294505.1 Triticum aestivum
TAAACAGTAGTGATAAGTTGTTCTAACATGCATGTAAATGGTACAGATGGATTCCTTGAATTTTTCTGATAATTTTTCATATATAATTTATTTAATTTGGAGTTACGGTTAATTTTCTATGATTTATTGAAGTTTTAGCTATTTTCTGGAATTTTCTGATTATTTATAAAATAAACTAAATTCCAGAAAATGAATATTGCGTCAGCATGACCTCACCCTGACGTCATCAGGTCAACAGGGCGGTCCAGGTCAAACCTGACGTGTGGGGTCCACACGTCAGTGACACGGGTTAAACAGGGGGGTTTAGTTTAGCTTAATTAAAGATTAGGGCACTAGGGCCCACATGTCAGTGTCAGCAGGGGGTAATTAAATTAAAATAAACTAAACTAATTAACAGGGGGGCTGGCCCCACCTCTCATCGACCCAGGGGGGGTTCCGCCGTGGTCAAGTGGGTCAACCCACCGGCGGCTTGACGCCGGCGAGGCCAGCCGCGGTGGCGAGCCTCGGGTTTTGCCCACAGGGCTCGGTTTGGCGTGCGGAGCACAGCTTCGGGATGCGGACGCTCGTCCGCATCCAACTGTGGTGGTGGCGCGGCCGGGGAGTGGCCGGAGTGGTGCCGGCGACGAGCTCGACGGCGGCCGAAGCTCGGGTGCAAGTGGGGATGGGGCTGCGGTGCGCAAACGAGCGTGGCGAGGTGCCACGGAGGCTCTACGCGATGCGGGGAGCGCGTTGGGCGCATGCCCGGGACCAAATGGTCACCGGAGCTACGCCGACGTTGAGCTCAGGCGGCGGCACGTTTCGGCCATAAAGGGGGCGACGGCTACGGCGATCAAATGAAGCGGGGAAGAGGGGGAAAGGGTGGAGGAGCTCACAGCGATCACGAAGAGGGGCTCGGCTTGCTCGGGAACGGCCGGAGTTCCACGAATTTGGGCGACGGCGACCGGCGGGTCCGAGGTAGGAGATGAGCCCGGAGAGGATGTTCGGGGCTTCCGGAGGGGCGTGGCTCGGTGGAGGAGGAGGAGGGGGTCAAGGCGGAGCCTTTGGGCGCATCGGCGGGGCTAGGGGTGGCCGGTGGCCACGGGTACGGCGACGATGACAGCGAGCTCCGCTCGGTGGTGTGCGCGAGAGGGGAGCAGAGGAGGGGATGGGGTCCAGGGGGAGAGAGGAGAGGTG
>NW_025283274.1:0-1173 GCF_018294505.1 Triticum aestivum
CTAAGGGATTCGCGTATATAACCTTTGTCGAGAAGCTCTTGTACTTGACGCATAATCTCCTTCGTCTCCTCTGGATTGGTACGGTATGGTGCACGGTTTGGCAGTGAAGCACCGGGAATTAAGTCAATCTGATGCTCAATCCCTCGAATAGGCGGTAATCCCGGTGGCACGTCTTGTGGAAAAACGTCAGCGAACTCCTGCAAAATGTTAGTGACAGCAGGAGGCAAAGAGGAAGGCACGTCCTCGAATGAAAATAATGCCTCTTTGCACACAAAAGCATAGCAAACAGATTTGCTGAAATCTAGCTCATCAATATCAGATTTGGTGGCAAATAAACATGCACTTTTCAATTTAATTTCAGAAGCAACACTAGATGGTTTATTATTAGGCTTCATTTGTTGCTCAAATTCTTTTGCCACAATCTGATTTTCACTCTTATTCTTCTCCTGTTGTGCTTTATTAGCTCTATTAATGATAGAGGCGGGGGTGTCCCGATCTTTCGATGAGATGATAACTATGGATTTGGTGAAGATGACTTTGACGATCCGACTACAAACGTGCACGATGTTGCGCCTTAGCAATCGCTAAACCAACTCCGAGAGGTTATTGACCACGCCGGAGCACAATCAACCTGACCACGAAGGTCTATTCCTGCAAGCAATCGAAGAACAAGAAAGAATATGATAAAAGCAATCTAAATATTGCGAGTATATATGAAGTATTGATAAAGGTGGGGATCCGTAAGCGGTCTTGGTCTGGTCGTTGGACACAAACGAAGTACACGAAGTTGCAATGGCTAACTTTTAACTAAACAAATCCCAAGGAAAAGCTACTAGATGGATCTACTTATATAGGACCAAGGGGTGGCGGCCAAGGAGGTGGGAGGACGTCCCAAGGCAGCCTAAAACTAAATCTAGGTCGTACAAGGCCAATGGGCCCAAGTGGAGGTGATGTAACACCTTTGGACTTGTAGTTTGACTCGGATTCTGCTGCAGCATCAGATTGTTTCGTCCACAACTCAACGCTCCGGACGAATTTGAAGGTGATTCCAATTGGGATAGAAAGTGCACGAAATCTAGTTTCCAACAAAAAAAGAATCACCCAATTCGGAGTCCGTATGAAAAACTTGTGTGCGTTTTGAGTCAGGTATGTCTGTGCAGTCCGAATCTGAAT
>NW_025283275.1:0-1173 GCF_018294505.1 Triticum aestivum
ATTGTTGATGCCCGACACGTAAGCGCACCTTGGGGCTCGACATCCATGGAAATCGCTTTGGGACCCCAAAAATGTGAGTAATAGTCCATGAAACGGGCCAGAATCGACAAAAACCACGACTGTTGATGACCGACACTTAAACACATCACGGGGTTTGTTAATCGTGGAAATCACTCCGGGACCCCAAAACAGTCAGTAATAGTCCACGAAACGGGCCAGAATTGGCCAATACTATGAGAGTTGATGACCGACACGTAAGCGCACCTTGGGGTTCAACAACTATGGAAATCTCTTCGTGACCGCAAAACGGTGAGTAATAGTCCATGAAACGGGCCAGAATCGACAAAAACCGCGAGTGTTGATGTGTGACACGTAAATGCACCCCGGGATTCGTTATTCATGGAAATCACTCTGGGACCCCAAAAAAGTGAGTAATAGTCGACAAAACGGGCCTGAATCGGACGAAACTGTGACTGTTGATGAGTGACATGTAAGCGCACCTTAGGGTTCAATAACTATGGAAATCGCTTTGGGATCGCAAAACGGTGAGTAATAGTCCACGAAACGGGTCAGAATTGGCCAAAACTGTGAGGGTTGACGACGGGCACGTAAACGCACCCCGGTGTTCATCAATCATGGTAATCGCTCCGGGACCCCAAAACGGTGAGTAACAGTGCACAAAACGTACCAGAATCGGCCAAAACTGTGATTGTTGATGACCGACACGTAAACGCACCCCGGTGTTCGTCGATCGCGGAAATCACTTCGGGACCCCAAAACTGAGTAATAGTCCAAGAAACGGGCCAAAATCGGCCCAATCTGCGAGTCTTGACGACCAGCACGTAAGCACAACTTGGGGTTCGACAAGCATGGAAATCGCTTTGGGACTGCAAAACGGTGAGTTATAGTCCATGAAAGAGCCCTGAATCGGTAAAACCTAGGGTTATTGATCAACGATACATAAACGCACCACGGGGTTCGTCAATCATGGAAATCGCTCAGGGACCCAAAATCAGTGAGTAATAGTCCATGAAACGGGCCAAAATCGGCCAAAACTGCAAATGTTGATGACCGACACATAAACACAGCGGTGTTCGTCGGTCGTGGAAATCACTACGTGACCCCAAAACTGAGTAATAGTCCAAGAAACGGGCCAGAATCGGCCGAAACTAC
>NW_025283276.1:0-1173 GCF_018294505.1 Triticum aestivum
TCTCTATTGTGGCAAGAATATTCAGATCCATAAGATTCAAAACAAAAGTTTAATATTGACATGAAAACAATAATACTTCAAGCATACTAAAAAGCAATCATGTCTTCTCAAAATAACATGGCCAAAGAAAGCTATCCCTACAAAATCATATAGTCTGGCTATGCTCTATCTTCATCACACAAAATATTTAAATCATGCACAACCCCGATTTCGTCCAAGCAATTTTTTCATACTTTAGTATTCTCAAACTTTTTCAATTTTCATGCAGTACATGAGCATGAGCCATGGATATAGCACTATGGGTGCAATAGAATGGTGGTTGTGGAGAAAACAAAAAAGAGGAAGGTGGTCTCACATCAACTAGGCATATTAATGGGCTATGGAGATGCCCATCAATAGATATCAATGTGAGTGAGTAGGGATTGCCATGCAACGGATGCACTAGAGCTATAAGTGTATGAAAGCTGAAAAAGAAACTAAGTGGGTGTGCATCCAACTTGCTCGCTCACGAAGACCTAGGGCATTTGAGGAAGCCCATCATTGGAATATACAAGCCAAGTTCTATAATGAAAAATTCCCACTAGTATATGAAAGTGACAAAATAGGAGACTCTCTATCATGAAGTTCATGGTTCTACTTTGAAGCACAAGTGTGGTAAAAGGATAGTAGCATTGCCCCTTCTCTCTTTTTCTCTCATTTTTTTATTTTTTTATTTGGGCCTTTTCTCTTTTTTTATGGCTTCTTTTTTTTTTATTTTTTTTTTCGTCTGGAGTCTCATCCCGACTTGTGGGGGAATCATATCTCCATCATCCTTTCCTCACTGGGACAATGCTATAATAATGAAGATCATCACACTTTTATTTACTTACAACTCAAGAATTACAACTCGATACTTAGAACAAGATATGACTCTATATGAATGCCTCCGGCGGTGTACCGGGATGTGCAATGAATCAAGAGTGACATGTATGAAAGAATTATGAAAGGTGGCTTTGCCACAAATACGATGTCAACTACATGATCATGCAAAGCAATATGTCAATGATGAAGCGTGTCATAATAAACCGAACGATGGAAAGTTGCATGGCAATATATCTCGGAATGGCTATGGAAATGCCATAATAGGTAGGTATGGTGGCTGTTTTGAGGAGGGTAAATGGTGGGTGTATGGTA
>NW_025283277.1:0-1173 GCF_018294505.1 Triticum aestivum
CAAGGTTTTATTATCTGTCCATGTGCTGTCTGTAAGAATCAGAAGGGTTACTCCTCCTCAAGAGACGTTCACATGCACCTGCTTCGGCACGGTTTCATGCCAAGCTATAATTGTTGGACCAAGCATGGAGAAAGAGGGGTTAGAATGGAAGAAGATGAAGAAGGGGATGATATCGATGACAACTATCATGATCATTTCGGTGATACTTTCATGGAGGATGATGCTGAAGGTGGGGAAGGGTTAGGTGAAGGTGAAGAAGAGGCACATGATGAGCCCGCTGATGATCTTGGTCGGACCATTGCTGATGCACGGAGACGCTGCGAAACTGACAAGGATAGGGAGAATTTGGATCGCATGTTAGAGGATCACAAAAAGTCGTTGTATCCAGGATGCGATAATAGTCTGAAAAAGCTAGGCTGCACACTGGATTTGCTAAAATGGAAGGCACGGGAAGGTGTAGGTGACTCATCATTTGAAAATTTGCTGAAAATGTTGAAGAATATGTTTCCGAAGAATAACGAGTTGCCCGCCAGTACGTACGAAGCAAAGAAGGTTGTCTGCCCTCTAGGTTTAGAGGTTCTGAAGATACATGCATGCATTAACGACTGCATCCTCTACCGCGGTAAATACGAGAATTTGAATGAATGCCCTGTATGCACTGCATTGCGTTATAAGATCAGAGGCGATGACCCGGGTGACGATGTTGAGGGCGAGAAACCCAGGAAGAGGGTTCCCGCCAAGGTGATGTGGTATGCTCCTATAATACCACGGTTGAAACGTCTGTTCATGAACAAAAAGCATGCCAAGTCGTTGCGATGGCACAAAGAGGACCGTAAGTCCGACGGGGAGTTGAGACACCCCGCTGATGGAACGCAATGGAGAAAGATCGACAGAGTGTTCAAAGATTTTGCAGCTGACGCAAGGAACATAAGATTTGGTCTAAGTACTGATGGCATGAATCCTTTTGGCGAGCAGAGCTCCAGCCATAGCACCTGGCCCGTGACTCTATGCATCTACAACCTTCCTCCTTGGTTGTGCATGAAGCGGAAGTTCATTATGATGCCAGTGCTCATCCAAGGTCCAAAGCAACCCGGGAACGACATCGATGTGTACCTAAGGCCATTAGTTGATGAACTTTTACAGTTGTGGGCCAGACCTGGTGTACGTGTCTGG
>NW_025283278.1:0-1173 GCF_018294505.1 Triticum aestivum
GATCGTGATACTAAATTTCTTAGCCACTTTTGGAGATGTTTATGGGCTAAGTTGGGGACTAAACTGCTTTTTAGTACTACTTGTCACCCCCAAACTGATGGACAAACTGAAGTAGTCAATAGAACATTGTCTACTATGCTTAGGGCTGTTTTGAAGAATAATAAGAAAATGTGGGAAGAATGCTTGCCTCATATTGAGTTTGCTTATAATCGTTCATTGCATTCTACTACTAAGATGTGCCCTTTTGAAATTGTGTATGGTTTCCTACCTCGTGCACCTATTGATTTGTTGCCTCTTCCATCTTCGGAGAAGGTTAATTTTGATGCTAAACAACGTGCTGAATTGATCTTAAAAATGCATGAGTTAACTAAGGAAAACATTGAGCGTATGAATGGTAAATATAAACTTGCTGGAGATAAGGGTAGAAAACATGTTGTGTTTGCACCTGGAGATCTTGTTTGGTTACATTTGCGTAAGGATAGATTTCCTGATTTGCGCAAATCAAAGCTAATGCCACGTGCTGATGGTCCTTTTAAGGTGTTAGAGAAAATAAATGATAATGCATATAAACTTGAGCTGCCTGCAGATTTTGGGGTTAGTCCCACTTTTAACATTGCAGATTTGAAGCCTTATTTGGGTGAGGAAGATGAGCTTCCGTCGAGGACGACTTCATTTCAAGAAGGGGAGGATGATGAGGACATCAATACCATTGTTACACCCACAGCCCCTACTGCTATACATACTGGACCAATTACTAGAGCTCGCGCACGCCAATTAAATTACCAGGTACTTTCGTTTCTTGGTAATGATTCTAATATTCATGAGAATATGATGCTGCCTAAATTGGATACATTTGTTTTGCTTACAAATGAAGGGCCTAGCTTTGAGAAGGATGAACATTGGAGCAAGAACAAGCATGGAGATGATGGCATGCGCATGGGGAACAAGAACGGAGTTACAAGTGATGATTTCAAGACGTTGAAGCCACCATAATGCGTGCATGAAACCTTGGACGAAATATACAAGATGCTACTTCATAACTTTCGTCCAGAGGCTATTCTAGGTGCTGCGTCACCTTATTATTGGGCCAGGCCCATGTAATTTCGAAATACATCAGTATAGGCTGTTTTTAGAGTCCGTATGTGTGGGGAAACAAGAGATAGGGTTGGTTTC
>NW_025283279.1:0-1173 GCF_018294505.1 Triticum aestivum
GGGGCTGTGAGCGAAACTCCGGCCGGATCTCCTCATGGATGGAACCCGAATAGGCGATAAACCTGGACTAGAGACTTGAGTGTTTAGGTAGGCCGTGGCCGACACCCGCGTTGGGCTTCCGCTTGAAGGTTGCCGAGTACATGTCGTGTAAACGGCGGTAAGTGGTGAGAGCGTGTGTGAAGAAGTACACCCCTGCAGGGTTAACCTAATCTATTCGAATAGCCGTGTCCACGGAAAAGGACCTCTGGGTTGCTTATATCAGTTCATAGACAAGTGAAAGTGAATACTCTAAAATACGCAAGATAAGCGTGAGTGCTATGGATGGCGTTCTCGTAGGGAGACGGGAGCGGATCCATAGTGGTGTATTGATATGGTGAATATGTGGACTCGTGTGCGCCACCTCAAAAAAGTTACTCGCAGTCGTAGTTCAGGATAGCCACCGAGTCAAAGCTGGCTTGCTGCAGTTAAACCCCACCATCCCTTTCTTGATAATGATGCATGTGTAGATAGTTCTGATGTAAGTCTTGCTGGGTACATTTGTACTCACGTTTGCCTATTTTATGTTTTTGCAGAGAGACTTCAGTCTCACTAGTATTTCCGCGTGGTCTTCGACGTTTAGCTTGATACCTCAGCTACGATCTTGTGCCCTCGGCAGGATCTGATAGATAGTCAGGCTTCTCAGCCTTTTTCATTTATAGTTGTCTGTACTCAGACATGATAGCTTCCGTTTGTGCTTTGACTTATATGCTCTGAGTGTTGGGTCATGAGACCCATGTTTGTAATATCTCGCTCCTCGGAGCCTATTGAATAAACTACTTGAGTCGTAGAGTCATTTTGTGATGCCATGTTGTATTGCACATATCGAGCATATTGTGTGTATGTTATTGAAATGCTTGGTATGTGTGGGATCTGACCATCTAGTTGTTTATCTTTAGTAGCCTCTCTTACCGGGAAATGTCTCCTAGTGTTTCCACTGAGCCATGGTAGCTTGCTACTGCTCCGGAACACTTAGGCTGGCCGGCATGTGTCCTTCTTCGTTCCTGTGTCTGTCCCTTCGGGGAAATGTCACGCGATGAATACCAGAGTCCTGTTAGCCCGCTACAGCCCGGTTCACCGGAGTCCTGCTAGCCCAGTGCTACAGCCTGGATTCACTCGCTGATGACCGACACGTTC
>NW_025283280.1:0-1173 GCF_018294505.1 Triticum aestivum
AGATCTTATGACGAAGTTTGCATCGGAACTCCATGAGTTGAAGCAGACCGTGCATGAACTAGTGAAAGAAAAATCGGCTGTAGGGCCGCATGAAGATCATGAAGCGGATCGCGGAAGCCAGCAGCGGAGAAGCAGCGTGGCTTCCACGGATGCCCCGCCTGCTGCTAGTGCACCGATGATCGAGATTCGTGCACCGGAGCCTCACTACCCCGTGGATGATGTAAAGGAGATGAAAGAATGTGATCTGCATTATCCCGTGGGGAACGTTTCCACGAAGGTAGCTAGCGGCAGTGCTTTACCCTGTACACCTGGAGCACTCCACCACAACAACCCCATTGCATATGGCTATGCTCGTGTCACGGTGGAAGACATAGTCCAAGGGTTTGAGGACCTGGAGATTGACAAACCTACACCCGAAGGGGAGAGAAGACTTGTTGATGTCAAGCGCCAGTTCATTCTATGGAAAAAGAAGTACATAGTGTTTCCAGGCGAGGCGCCAAGGCTAGCAAGTCCACCCCCCTCCGATGGTGGTGGTGGTGGCGGTGGTGGCGGTCGTGGTGGTTCACCTACACCTCCTTCACGCCATTCGACGCCGTCCCCCGATCCACAACCTCCGGCGGGTACGACGCCCCCCAATCCTCCTCCGGCGGGTACGACGCCCCCCAATCCACCTCCGGCGAAGAAGCAGAAGCAGGCGGACAGCAAGGAAACCCGCTCCTGGACTATTAACCAGGACCCTTATGTACCTAAGACCACAAGGGTACCGGAGCCATCACTGAAGCCTCTCCTCCCAAGGCCTGGGGAACTTAGTGAAGCTGAAACCAAATTGGCCGCGTCTGCTGATTATGAGAAATGGAAGGCGGATATGAAGGCGAAAAAAGAGCCTGAGCCCAAGCAAGTATTCACTGAGAAGCAAAAGAAGTGGGCTAAGGATTTTTTGACCACACCGTCCCAAGCCGAGCTGAATATGCCTGACGACTATGGACATGAACTTCGTAGGCAAGCAAAAATATTGAAGGAGGAGAAAGAAGAAAGTAAAAAAAGCGGGAAACAAGTTGACCAGCTCGGGATGCAGAAGAAACAATCGATCCCCCCGCTCATAGTGAAAGCCGGTCCGGAAGAGGACCCCGAGATCATAGCAGCTGCGGCAGCACTTGGATTGACTGTAGCGAG
>NW_025283281.1:0-1173 GCF_018294505.1 Triticum aestivum
AAGTGTCAGCAGTAGACGGCACAAACCCATGAGCACGAAGGGCAGAGGCAAGGCGGGCATGCCAGGCACGAGGAGCTTGCTTCAAACCATATAGTGCTTTGGAAAGACGACAGATATAGTCAGGACGATCAGGATCAGAGAAACCAGGCGGCTGTTTCATATAAACCTCTTCCTCCAAAAATCCATGTAGAAAAGCATTCTGCACATCAAGTTGACGAAGTGACCAACCACGAGAAATAGCAATGGAGAGAAGAAGCCGAATAGTGGTAGGCTTGACGACAGGACTGAAGGTGTCCTCATAGTCAAGACCATGACGCTGCCGAAAACCGCGAGCAACAAGTCGCGCTTTGTAACGCTCAATAGATCCATCCGAATGCTTCTTCACTTTGAATACCCATTTTGAGTCAATAACATTTACCCGTGGTGGTGGAGGAACGAGAGTCCATGTCTTGTTACGAAGAAGAGCATGAAACTCCTGCTCCGTAGCCTCTCGCCAATGTGGAATGCGCAGGGCAGCCTGATATGAGCGAGGCTCAGAAGATGGATCTGCAACAGTAGCAGCCAAACAAGCAGCCAACCAAGCAACCGTACCATCCTTACGTTCCTTAGGTTTGAAAATGCCACTGCGACTGCGTGTATGTGGTCGGGACACAGGAACCACCGAGGTCGACGGAGCAGCCTGCAACGGGCTGGAGGACGGCGACGTTGACGAGTCAGCCGGTGACGAGGAGCCAGTCACGGTAGCCTCGGACTTGGTTGGCGAAGAAGGCCGACCCACCGGCGAAACCGGCAGAGCAGACGAAGCAGCTGGCGACTCCGGCATCACAGACCGGGCCGATGGCGAGCTCGGCATAGTGGGCCGTGGCGCGGCCGGTGTCGCGGGCCGATCCGCTGATGAAGGCGACGTGAGGACCCGAGCCGCGGGCGAAGACGGCGTGACGGGCCGAGCCGCAGGCGAAGACGGCGTGACGGGCCGAGCCGCGGGCGACTCGGCGGCCGCTGGCGAAACGGACCGAGCAGTGGAGATGCTCGGCGCGACGGGCTCGTCGGGTGACCATGCATGGGCACGCGAATCGATGCCATGCAACATAGGGCGATCGACGTGCCCACCAGAAGACGACGATGATGATGGTGAATCCTCCAACAGCTCCAAACGAGCTCCACGTCCGGTTC
>NW_025283282.1:0-1173 GCF_018294505.1 Triticum aestivum
TGAGCGGTGCTAGGGGTGTCCTAACGCGACAGTAGGTGGTACCGGTGAAGGGGGGGAACACCCGGGAGGTATTCCCGATGTTTCACGTTTTCGGACAGACGGACCGGAGGGGGAAAGTTGCTAGTTCGATAGGTTAGGGAGGTGTGGTGGACGAACGGACTGCGTATTCGGATTCGTCTCGTCGTTCTGAGCAACTTTCATATAGAAAACATTTTCATCCGAGTTACGGTTTAAAAGATATGAATTTTCAAAGTTTATTTGAATTTCTGGAATTATTTATATTCAGAAAAATGAATTATGACGTCAGCATGAGGTAATGCTGACGTCAGCAGGTCAACTGGTCGGCTGACCAGTCAAACCAGACAGGTGGGTCCAGTGGGACCCACATGTCAGCCTCTGTTAGTCTAATATCTATTTAAATTAATCTAACAGTATAATTAGAGGGGTGGGCCCCATATGTCAGTGAGTGATTAGTTAAAATAATTATTTTATTTATAAAACATTTTCTTTTTAATTTTCTTTTTTAGTTTTTGCGGCGGGGCCCGCATGTCAGTGACTGGGCCTGCCCAGTCAGCAGTTGACTGGGTCAACCCAGTCAACTGGGACCCGTGGGGGCCACTGGCAGTGACCCAGGGGGTGGCCCTAGGTGAGCCACGTCGGAGGCCGGCGCCGGAGCAACGCCGGTGACCAGACGCACGGCGGCGCGGCTCGGGAGGGGTACGGGTTTCGCGTACAGTGGGTCTCCGGAGGCGTGGCTGGGCGCGTTCGACGCGGCTCGACGTCGCGCGTCCAACGGCGGTGGCCGGAGGGGCTGGAACGGCCGGAGACGTGCGCTACGAACTCGCCGGCGGCGAGGAGCTACGGGTGCCCGAGGGGAGCTACGCTAGAGCGCGCGAACGGCCGAACTAGCTAGCCAGGTGGGTGCGGCACGTTGCGGTCGGGCTAGCGGGCCAACGCCCGTGACCATTTGGTCACCGGAGACACGCCGGCGGCGAGCTCCGCGGCGTGGCGTTCGGGCGCGCGCGGGGAAGAAGCTAGGGAGCGCGGGCGAGCTAGCGGAGAGGGGGAGGAGGTAGAGGAGCTCACAGCGGAGCCGTAGGGAGTGGCAGCGAGCTCGGGGAGGGCGCGGGGTAGCCGGAGTCGGCGACGATCGACGGCGGCCGTGCGGGGAAG
>NW_025283283.1:0-1173 GCF_018294505.1 Triticum aestivum
CCCCCCCCTTGATCACCAGATATCGCCTATTCTCCTCTATACTGCTTGCATTAGAGTAGTGTAGCATGTTACTGCTTTCGTTAATCCTATTCTGATGCATAGCCTGACATTGTCGCTACATCTGTTGATACCTTACCTGCAATCCTAAATGCTTAGTATAGGATGCTATTTTATCATCATTGGCCCTACATTCTTGTCAGTCTGCCTTGCTATACTATCGGGCCGTGATCACTTGGGAGGTGATCACGGGTATATACTATACATACATACATACTATACAGATGGTGACTAAAGTCGGGTCAGCTCATTGAGTACCCGCAAGTGCTTCTGACGAGGGGGCTGAAAGGACAGGTGGCTCCATCCCGGTAGAGGTGGGCCTGGGTTCCCGACGGCCCTCGACTGTTACTTTGTGGCGGAGCGACAGGACAGGTTGAGACCACCTAGGAGACAGGTGGGCCTGGCCCTGTTCGGCGTTCACGGACACTTAACACGCTTAACGAGATCTTGGTATTTGATCTGAGTCTGGCTACGAGCCTATACGCACGAACCATCTACGTGGGAGTAGTTATGGGTATCCCGACGTCGTGGTATCAGCCGAAGCACTTCAGACGTCAGCGACGGAGCGGCGCGCGCCGGATTGGAACGTAAGCCTGCTCTTGTATTAAGGGGGCTAGTTCCGCTTTCGGCCGCGTACGCAACGTGCAGGTGTGCTATGGGCGATGGGCCCAGACCCCTGTGCGCTTAGGTTTAGACCGGCGTGCTGGCCTCTCTGTTTTGCCTAGGTGGGGCTGCGACGTGTTGATCTTCCGAGGCTGGGCATGACCCAGGAAAGTGTGTCCGGCCAAATGGGATCGAGCGTGTTGGGCTATGTGGTGCACCCCTGCAGGGAAGTTAATCTATTCGAATAGCCGTGATCTTCGGTAACAGGACGACTTGGAGTTGTACCTTGACCTTATGACAACTAGAACCGGATACTTAATAAAACACACCCTTCCAAGTGCCAGATACAACCCGGTGATCGCTTTTCCGCAGGGCGACGAGGAGAGGATCGCCGGGTAGGATTATGCTACTCGAGATGCTACTTGGAGATGTTACTTGGAGATGCTACTTGGAGGACTTCCATCTACTCTCTCCTACATGCTGCAAGACGGAGGCTGCCAGAAGCGTAGTCTT
>NW_025283284.1:0-1173 GCF_018294505.1 Triticum aestivum
CGTTGCCGGGTTGCTTCGGACCTTGGATGAGCACTGGCATCATAATGAACTTCCGCTTCATGCACAACCAAGGAGGAAGGTTGTAGATGCATAGAGTCACGGGCCAGGTGCTATGGCTGGAGCTCTGCTCGCCAAAAGGATTCATGCCATCTGTACTTAGACCAAATCTTATGTTCCTTGCGTCAGCTGCAAAATCTTTGAACTCTCTGTCGATCTTTCTCCATTGCGTTCCATCTGCGGTGTGTCTCAACTCCCCGTCCGACTTACGGTCCTCTTTGTGCCATCGCAACAACTTGGCATGCTCTTTGTTCCTGAACAGACGTTTCAACCGTGGTATTATAGGAGCATACCACATCACCTTGGCGGGAACCCTCTTCCTGGGTTTCTCGCCCTCAACATCGTCACCAGGGTCATCGCCTCTGATCTTATAACGCAATGCAGTGCATACCGGGCATTCATTCAAATTCTCGTATTCACCGCGGTAGAGGATGCAATCGTTGATGCATGCATGTATCTTCAGAACCTCTAAACCTAGAGGGCAGACAACCTTCTTTGCTTCGTACGTACTGGCGGGCAACTCGTTATTCTTTGGAAACATATTCTTCAACATTTTCAGCAAGTTTTCAAATGCCGAGTCAGCTACACCTGCCTGTGCCTTCCATTTCAGCAAATCCAGTGTGCAGCCCAGCTTTTTTAGACCATCATCGCATCCGGGGTACAACGACTTTCTGTGATCCTCTAACATGCGATCCAAATTCTCCCTCTCCTTTTCAGTTTCGCAGCGTCTCCGTGCATCAGCAATGGTCCGACCAAGATCATCAACGGTCTCATCACGTGCCTCTTCTTCACCTTCACCTTCCCCTTCACCTTCCCCTTCACCTTCAGCATCCTCCATGAAAGTATCACCGAAATGAGCAAGATAGCTTTCATCGATGAAATCATCCCCTTCTTCATCTTCTTCCATTATAACCCCTCTTTCTCCATGCTTGGTCCAACAATTATAGCTTGGCATGAAACCGTGCCGAAGCAGGTGCAGGTGAACTTCTCTTGAGGAAGAGTAACCCTTCTGATTCTTACATTCAACACATGGACAGATAACAAAACCCTTCTGCTTGTTCGCATTAGCCACTACGAGGAAATCTTTCAAACCCGTAGTGAACTCGCGGGAGAGTC
>NW_025283285.1:0-1173 GCF_018294505.1 Triticum aestivum
CCAAACCCGAGAAATAAATATAACTTAGCGCCAGGGACGGCAAGAGTTGGATACAAATATGGAAAGTTACATCTGGGGCGTTACAACACTCCACCACTACGAAAAGATCTCGTCCCGAGATCTAGGACTGAAAGAACTCCGGGTACTCGGAACGGAGGTGATCCTCGCGTTCCCAGGTAGCTTCACGGTCGGAATGGTGTGACCACTTGACTTTGAGAAATTTGATTGACTTGTTGCGAGTCTTGCGTTCAGTCTCTTCGAGAATAGCAACTGGGTGCTCACGATAGGAGAGATCTTCTTGGAGCTCAATGTCCTCGAAGTTGACGGTGCGGTCAGGAGTCTTGAAGCACTTTCGAAGCTGAGAGACATGGAACACGTCATGAACATTTGCAAAGTTTGAAGGAAGCTCGAGTTGGTAGGCGAGGTAGGCGAGGTCGCCCTTGGCAGAGATGATATGACCAAGATAAAGAACCTCATCGAGCCAAAATTCACACTTGGAGAACTTGGCGTAGAACTGATGTTCCCTGAGCTTGTCAAGAACCAAACGCAAGTGCTTGGCATGATCTTTCTTGTTCTTCGAGAAAACCAGAATGTCGTCGAGATAGACCAAAACGAATTCATTGGTGTAGGGGTTGAAGATGAAGTTCATCATGCGAGAGAACGTCGGAGGAGCGTTGGCGAGGCCAAAAGACATGACGGTGTATTCATATGAACCAAACCTTGTTCTGAACGCCGTCTTGGGAATATCTTGCTCACGAATACGAATCTGATGATAACCCATACGGAGATCAAGCTTGGAGAATACTTGAGCACCCTTGAGTTGTTCGAACAGCTCATTGATGTTGGGAAGTGGGTATTTATTCTTGATGGTCTTCTTGTTTACTGGACGGTAATCAACACAAAGTCGACTCGATCCATCCTTCTTCTTCACAAAAAGAACACCACAACCCCACGGAGAAGTACTAGGCCGAATGAGACCCAATCTTTCTTGCTCATCGAGTTGTTTCTTCAACTCCTTCAACTCTTCGGGGCCGAGCTTGTAGGGACGTTTGCACACAGGTTCCGTACCGGGCTCAAGTTCAATAACAAATTCAACCGGCCGGTTTGGAGGCATCCCTGGAAGTTCTTCTGGAAAGACGTCTTGATACTCACAAACAACCGGAATCTGCGAAA
>NW_025283286.1:0-525 GCF_018294505.1 Triticum aestivum
CGTCTGTTACAAAGGGATTTCATTTTTTTGAACTTATTTGAACTCCATAGTTTTTCTGTGCTCAAAATGCACCATTCAAAGCCGCATCATCAATTTTCAACCCTTTCTGACTTCATTTGTTATTTTTCATGCATTTACTGATTATTTTGAGCTATAAGACCCTGAAATTGAAAAGCATTTCAAATGAACTCTGAAAAGGTTGAAAGTTGGCATGGTATCATCATTTGACCCACATAGAATGTGCAAGAAGTAGAGAGGGTTACGGCAAAAACTGGATGCACTTCGTGTACAAAACGGACAATCTCTTTTGGAGTATCAGGGTTTCATACAGAAACTTGTCTGTTACAAAGGGATTTCAATTTTTTTGAACTTATTTGAACTCCATAGGTTTTCTGTGCTCAAAATTCACCATTCAAAGCCACATCATCAATTTTCAACCCTTTCTGACTTCATTTGTTATTTTTCATGCATTTACTGAATATTTTGAGCTATAAGACCCTGAAATTGGAAAGCATTTCAAATGAA
>NW_025283286.1:535-1173 GCF_018294505.1 Triticum aestivum
TGGATGAACTTCGTGTACAAAACGGACAATCACTTTCGAAGTATCAGGGTTTCATACGGATCCTTGTTTGTTACAAAGGGATTTCAATTTTTTTGAACTTATTTGAACTCCATAGTTTTTCTGTGCTCAAAATGCACCATTCAAAGCCGCATCATCAATTTTCAACCCTTTAAGACTTCATTTGTTATTTTCATGTATTTACTGATTATTTTGAGCTATAAGACCCTGAAATTGGAAAGCATTTCAAATGAACTCTGAAAAGGTTGAAAGTTGGCATGGTATCATCATTTGACCCACATATCATGTGCAAGAAAGTAGAGAGGGTTACGGTAAAAACTGGATGCACTTCGTGTACAAAACGGACAATCTCTTTCGAAGTATCAGGGTTTCATACGGATCCTTGTCTGTTACAATGGGATTTCAATTTTTTTGAACTTATGTGAACTCCATAGTTTTTCTGTGCTCAAAATGCACCATTCTAAGCCGCATCTTCAATTTTCAACCATTTCTGACTTCATTTGTTATTTTTCATGCATTTACTGATTATTTTGAGCTATAAGAACCTGAAATTGGAAAGCATTTCAAATGAACTCTCAAAAGGTTGAAAGTTGGCATGGTATCATCATTTGACCCACATA
>NW_025283287.1:0-1173 GCF_018294505.1 Triticum aestivum
TAGAAGCTCGGCGTAGCCCTGCGGAGACCCGCTACATCCACCACCACACCGTCGTGCTGCTGGATCTCCATCAACCTCTCCTTCCCCCTTGCTGGATCAAGAAGGAGGAGACGTCGCTGCACCGTACGTGTGTTGAACGCGGAGGTGCCGTCCGTTCGGCACTCGGTCATCGGTGATTTGGATCACGGCGAGTACGACTCCGTCATCCACGTTCATTGGAACGCTTCCGCTCGCGATCTACAAGGGTATGTAGATGCACTCCCTTCCCCTCGTTGCTAGTACACTCCATAGATGCATCTTGGTGAGCGTAGGAAAATTTTAAAATTATGCTACGATTCCCAACAGTGGCATCATGAGCCAGGCCTATGCGTAGTTACTATGCACGAGTAGAACACAAAGCAGTTGTGGGCGTTGAGTTTGCCAATTCTTCTTGCCGCTACTAGTCGTTTCTTGTTTCGGCGGCATTGTAGGATGAAGCGGCCCAGACCGACCTTACACGTACGCTTACGTGAGACTGGTTCCACCGACTGTCATGCACAAGTTGCATAAGGTGGCTAGCGGGTGTCTGTCTCTCCTACTTTAGTCGGAACGGATTCGATGAAAAGGGTCCTTATGAAGGGTAAATAGAAATTGGCAAATCACGTTGTGGTCATACGTAGGTAAGAAACGTTCTTGCTAGAAACCTACAAACCACGTAAAAACTTGCAACAACAATTAGAGGACGTCTAACTTGTTTTTGCAGCAAGTGTTATGTGATGTGATATGGCCAGAAGATGTGATGAATGATATATGTGATGTATGAGATTGATCATATTCTTGTAATAGGAATCACGACTTGCATGTCGATGAGTATGACAACCGGCAGGAGCCATAGGAGTTGTCTTTATTATTTTGTATGACCTGCGTGTCATTAAATAAACGCCATGTAAATTACTTTACTTTATTGCTAAACGCGTTAGCCATAGAAGTAGAAGTAATCGTTGGCGTGACGACTTCATGAAGACACAATGATGGAGATCATGATGATGGAGATCATGGTGTCATGCCGGTGACAAAGATGATCATGGTGCCCCGAAGATGGAGATCAAAGGAGCATGATGATATTGGCCATATCATGTCACTATTTGATTGCATGTGATGTTTATCATGTTTTTGCATCTTATTTGCTTAGAA
>NW_025283288.1:0-1172 GCF_018294505.1 Triticum aestivum
TAAATAGTCCGATGCATTTGCAAATCCCTTCCTTCTGTTTCCGATGTTCCCATGGGCCAGATTAACCACACTAATCGGTGTGTTGAGGTAATTATTGCCTCGACATATATGTTGGAATTATTATTATGACCCTAAGTGCTTAGGGGATCATCTAGTGGTCTAGCCATGATTTGTGTCCTAGTGTGAAGATTCTGGCCTTTATTCTCGGAAGCATCCCGTGATGCTACTTAGTAGTAGGTATTCTACTCCTGGGTTCTGAACCCGAGATTCACTCTACCTACTTCATGTTGATAGTAATTGCTAGTGCCTTTAGGATATTAGTAACCTTTGCGATAGTCCTTGAAGTCCGTGGTATCTTCTTCTTCCAAATACCATGAACTACTTATGGCAGATGTTTATTGGATCAAAAAAAATCACAATTAGAGTACTCTTGAGGAGTTCTCCATTCATAAATCGTGACTCTGCCAGTTCTACCTTTCTGCATGGGTTATCCAGAAGAAATATGTTGAACTTGGTTCGACATACTAATCTATGCATCCACAACTCAGAATGTTATATGTTCCTTTGAGTTGTTCTCTTTAGTTGCATTCTGACCCTCGTCTATCAATTGATAGTCAAGAGTATGCGTGCGTTCGTTCATCGATGCCTATGACTCTTGTGGTCTGTCAAGCCATTCTATTCCGGAATGACTAGGAGAAACAAACTCCAGTACCTCTTCATATCTAGGATTGGGTCAAAGTAGTTGTATTCCGCAGATCAAATGCCAATCCAGCTTTTGGTTCTGCTCTACCTTGGAGTATTACATATTTTATATCGATATTGTTATAGGAATTGCACACCATCCCATGAACTCTTGGTACAGTGATACTTCTTGCCATCACTGTTCATTCCTCGGCCCTCGTGTTGATGCAACCGGAATACCGACAAATGAATTGTGATGTGTGAAATCAATACTGCTAGCAACTCTGTTGCTTGGTAGTTAAAGGATAATAATTTCATTCTTAGTATGTTGGTTTTCGAATCATCCTTCTAAGACTGATCGTGCTACCTAGTCCTTATTTCGGTGCACCCTTCGATTGATGAGTTAGGATCTTGTCAAGTCCTCACTCATTTGATCATATCGTCTTGCCCTCAAAAGCAAGATTGTTCTCGAGCTTAGTAACATACCGGTG
>NW_025283289.1:0-1172 GCF_018294505.1 Triticum aestivum
CTACGCCAGAGGTTCTGGTGGACTAGGATGAAGAGAGAAATTGCTCAGTATATTGCAAATTGCGACGTCTGTCGTCGTGTAAAAGCAGAGCATCAACGGCCTGCTGGCACCCTTCAACCCTTAGCTATTCCTGAATGGAAATGGGATAAAATTGGTATGGATTTCATTACCGGGTTTCCCAGGACCAAGAGAGGGAATAATGCTATTTTCGTCGTGGTCGATCGTCTTTCCAAAGTAGCCCACTTCTTACCTGTTCGTGAGAGTATAACCGCTAGTCAGCTGGCAGATTTGTACATCTCCCGAATAGTGTCTCTCCATGGTGTTCCTTTGGAAATTAACTCGGATCGAGGAAGTCTTTTCACCTCTCGATTTTGGGAAAGTTTCCAAAATGCTATGGGAACCCGTCTTTCCTTTAGCACCGCTGTCCACCCTCAGTCGAGTGGTCAAGTGGAACGCGTCAACCAAATTCTAGAAGACATGCTTCGAGCCTCTGTTATCTCATTCGGAATGGACTGGGAGAAGTGCCTTCCATTTGCCGAATTCGCTTACAACAACAGCTATCAATCTAGCTTGGGTAAAGCCCCTTTTGAAGTTCTCTATGGACGACGATGTCGAACACCCCTTAACTGGTCAGAGACCGGGGAAAGACAATTCTTTGGCCCGGATATGATTCAGGAAGCAAAAGAACAAGTTCGTATCGTTCGTGAAAAGTTGAAAACAGCCCAATCCCGTCAAAAGAGTCAATATGACCGAAAACATAAGGCTATGACTTTCGAGGTTGACGAGAAAGCTTATCTTCGGGTCACCCCTCTGAAGGGAACCCATCGTTTCGGTATCAAAGGCAAATTGGCTCCTCGTTACATTGGACCTTTTCGCATTCTTGCCAAACGAGGAGAAGTTGCCTACCAGTTGGAACTACCTCCGCACCTCTCCAGAGTTCACGATGTCTTCCACGTTTCTCAACTCAGGCGTTGCTTCTCGGATCCTATCCGTGAAGTGGACCACAAAACGCTTGATCTCCAAGATGATCTTACATATCGAGAGTACCCCATTCGTATCCTCGATCAAGCCGAACGTACCACGCGACGTCATAATATCAAGTTTCTCAAGGTTCAATGGTCGCACCATTCTGAGGATGAAGCAACTTGGGAAAGGGAGGATCGTCTTCGACT
>NW_025283290.1:0-1172 GCF_018294505.1 Triticum aestivum
TGCAAAAAAACTCATGATTTTATCGCGCTCCGAGTATTTAGTAATATTGACGTCGCATCGTTACCGCAGAACGTCTACTACCGTGTCATCGCCGTCCGTGAGGGGGGCCACGCCTCGGAGACGCGTCCCGCCTCTTCGGACATGCCACCACACCACCACGCATGTATGAGCTCCCGGTGCGACGCTCCGATGGCATTGCAACCCCCCAGTGCCCCCGTCCCGCCTAACCCTGTAGCATTTGACCACGGGATCTACCCCTTTGACTTTGCACGAACGGGTTTTGACCAGTGGACCTCCCCACCCGGTTGTGTTAGGTCAGCCCATAGGAACACTTTGGAGCAACATCCGGGCCAGACCCACAGCAAGATCCCCTCCGTGTAGACCCCATGCGTCCGTTTCCCCCCTCCAGGTGCCGGCGGCAGCGCCGTCCGTGAGGGGCCACACCCCGGACACGTGTGCCATGCGTTTGCAACCGCCACAACACTTCCAGACTTGTGAGAGGCCGCTGGCGCAAGATTTGGCGGCATGCTAGCCCCCGGAGGCCGCCGGCCACAGCCGTAGACGCGCGAAGGGCAATCCGCGTAGAGGGAATTTTTCGGATACTTCTCCATCACCAAAAATTATTAAAAAATACCATCGTTCCTATAGCACATGTGCCCACGTCGTGCAAAAAAACTCATGATTTTATCGCGCTCCGAGTATTTAGTAATATTGACGCCGCATCGTTACCGCACAACGTCTACTACCGTGTCATCGCCGTCCGTGAGGGGGGCCACACCCCGGAGACGCGTCCTGCCTCTTCGGACATGCCACCACACCACCCCGCATGTATGAGGGCCCGGTGCGACGCTTCGGTGGCATTGCAACCCCCCAGTGCCCCCGTCCCGCCTAACCCTGTAGCGTTTGACCACGGGATCTACCCCTTTGACTTTGCATGGACGGGCTTTGACTAGTGGACCTCCCCACCCGGTTGTGTTAGTTCAGCCCATAGGAACACTTTGGAGCAACATCCGGGCCGGACCCACAGCAAGATCCCCTCCGTGTAGACCCCACGCGTCCGTTTCCCCCCTCCAGGTGCCGGCGGCAGCGCCGTCCGTGAGGGGGGCACACCCCGAACACGCGTGCCATGCGTTTGCAACCGCCACAACACTTCCAGACTTGTGAGAGGCCAC
>NW_025283291.1:0-1172 GCF_018294505.1 Triticum aestivum
AGGTCAAATTCCTCTCCTTTGTGCTCATCCCAGACACGTACACCAGGTCTGGCCCACAACTGTAAAAGTTCATCAACTAATGGCCTTAGGTACACATCGATGTCGTTCCCGGGTTGCTTTGGACCTTGGATGAGCACTGGCATCATAATGAACTTCCGCTTCATGCACAACCAAGGAGGAAGGTTGTAGATGCATAGAGTCACGGGCCAGGTGCTATGGCTGGAGCTCTGCTCGCCAAAAGGATTCATGCCATCAGTACTTAGACCAAATCTTATGTTCCTTGCGTCAGCTGCAAAATCTTTGAACACTCTGTCGATCTTTCTCCATTGCGTTCCATCAGCGGTGTGTCTCAACTCCCCGTCGGACTTACGGTCCTCTTTGTGCCATCGCAACGACTTGGCATGCTTTTTGTTCCTGAACAGACGTTTCAACCGTGGTATTATAGGAGCATACCACATCACCTTGGCGGGAACCCTCTTCGTGGGTTTCTCTCCCTCAACATCGTCACCAGGGTCATCGCCTCTGATCTTATAACACAATGCAGTGCATACAGGGCATTCATTCAAATTCTCGTATTCACCGCGGTAGAGGATGCAGTCATTAATGCATGCATGTATCTTCAGAACCTCTAAACCTAGAGGGCAGACAACCTTCTTTGCTTCGTACGTACTGGCGGGCAACTCGTTATTCTTCGGAAACATATTCTTCAACATTTTCAGCAAATTTTCAAATGATGAGTCACCTACACCTTCCTGTGCCTTCCATTTTAGCAAATCCAGTGTGCAGCCCAGCTTTTTCAGACTATTATCGCATCCTGGATACAACGACTTTTTGTGATCCTCTAACATGCGATCCAAATTCTCCCTATCCTTGTCAGTTTCGCAGCGTCTCCGTGCATCAGCAATGGTCCGACCAAGATAATCAGCGGGCTCATCTTGTGCCTCTTCTTCACCTTCACCTAACCCTTCCCCACCTTCAGCATCATCCTCCATGAAAGTATCACCGAAATGATCATGATAGTTGTCATCGATATCATCCCCTTCTTCATCTTCTTCCATTCTAACCCCTCTTTCTCCATGCTTGGTCCAACAATTATAGCTTCGCATGAAACCGTGCCGAAGCAAGTGCATGTGAATGTCTCTTGAGGAGGAGTAACCCTTCTGATTCTTACA
>NW_025283292.1:0-1172 GCF_018294505.1 Triticum aestivum
GCCGGCGAGCCCGACGCGGCGGCGGAAGTGATTTTGGTCATTTCGGCCACCAAACGGACCGCGGAGACCACCGGAGGGGAGCTGAGGGCAACCCGCAGCTCTTGGCGGAGCCCGTTGGGGTCGGGGTGGCCGGAGTCGACGGCGGCGAGCTCGGCTGCGGCCGCCGGGGTTCGGTCGTGCACGGGAACGGTGCTGGAGCTCGAAGTCGAGCAAAGCGAGGCGCTAGGGATGCTCTACGGGGTTTTGTGAACTCGTTGGACTCGCCGGGGTGACCAAATGGTCACCGGAGCTGCGTCGACGGCGAGCTCGGCGACGGCAGAGGTTCGGCCGTGGTGGGGAGGAGGCTACGGTGAGGGAACGAGGGGAAGGAGAGGGGGAAACGGTGGCGTAGCTCACCGCGGTTGCAGTGGGCGTCGAAGCGGGCTCGGGGACGCGCTGGAGACGGCGAATTCGACGGCGACGGTGGTCGGAGCCCGAAGAGAGGAACGGCGACGTGGCGGCGATGCAGGGCCTCCGGGGAGCTGTGGAGCGGTGGGGAGGAAGAGGGAGTCGAGGCGGAGCTCCTGAGCTAGTCGGGGGAGCGAGGGGTGGTCGGAGACGGTGGCTATGGCGAACGGCGGCGACGGTGGTGTTCGGCCGGGCGAGAGAGAGAGCGAGGGGAGAGCCGGGGGAGCGTGAGAGAGAGCAGGGGGGAGGCGTGGCGTCGTCCAGGGACACCGAGACGAGGAGGGGAGGGCAGGCAGGCAGGGAGAGAGGTGGCGTGGCGCGGTGGCCGTGCGCGCGCGCCGGCCACACGCCTGGCCGACTGGCGCCAGGAGGACGACGGCGGTGGTGGGCTGGGCTGGCTAGCTGGGCCGGCCAGCTGGCTGGGCCGCACAGGTAAGTTTTTCCCTTTTTTTTCTGTTTCTGTTTTTATTTAATATATCTGCAATTTTGTTGAATTAAATAAAATACCTAGGCAACTCCAAAAATCACCAAACTACTCCTGGTCCATAGTTGGATTATTTCCAACATGAAACATTTTAGTTTGGAGATATTTGAGCATTTAAATATTTTATATTATTTTAAATGCCCAAATTCAAATATTTATGATTTAAATCAAAAACCTTAGGATGGCCTAGGAAAATGTGCACCACTTTTGGCAGAGGTTCTGAACCAAGGCAAAAATGATG
>NW_025283293.1:0-1172 GCF_018294505.1 Triticum aestivum
GGAGTACCGGGGGGTTACGGGAATACGGGGAAGAGTATTGGGCCTTGATGGGCTTTAGTGGGAAGAGGAGAAAAAGGCTGCGCCCCCCCTCCCCTCTAGTCCGAATTGGACTAGGGAAAAGGGGGCCGGCCACCTCTCCTTCTCCTCCTATTCCTTCTCCCTTCCTCCCCTCTTGGTGGACTCCTACTAGGACTTGGAGTCCTAGTAGGACTCCCTATCCTGGCCGCACCTTTGCCTTGGCCGGCCTCCTCCTCCTCCATCCTTTATATACAGGGGCAAGGGGCACCCCATAGACACAAGTTGATCCACGTGATCTATTTCTTAGCCGTGTGCGGTGCCCCCTGCCACCATATACCTCGATAATACTGTAGCGGAGTTTAGGCGAAGCCCTGCTGCTGTAGTTCATCAAGATCGTCACCACGCCGTCGTGCTGACGGAACTCTTCCCCGACACTTTGCTGGATCGGAGTCCGGAGATCGTCATCGAGCTGAACGTGTGCTCGAACTCGGAGGTGCCGTAGTTTCGGTGCTTGATCGGTTGGATCGTGAAGACGTACGACTACTTCCTCTACGTCGTGTCATCGCTTCCGCAGTCGGTCTGCGTTGGGTACGTAGACAACACTCTCCCCTCGTTGCTATGCATCACATGATCCTGTGTGCGCGTAGGAATTTTTTTTTGAAATTACTACGAAACCCAACAGTGGCATCCGAGCCTAGGTTATTGATGTTGATGTTATATGCACGAGTAGAACACAAGTAAGTTATGGTCGATACAAGTCATACTGCCTACCAGCATGTCATACTTTGGTTCGGCGGTATTGTTGGACGAGACGACCCGGACCAACCTTACGCGTACGCTTACGCGAGACCGGTTCCCTCGACGTGCTTTGCACAGAGATGGCTTGCGGGCGACTGCCTCTCCAACTTTAGTTGAACCAAGTATGGCTACGCCCGGTCCTTGCGAAGGTTAAAACGGAGTCTATTTGACAAACTATCGTTGTGGTTTTGATGCGTAGGTGAGATTGGTTCTTACTTAAGCCCGTAGCAGCCACGTAAAACATGCAACAACAAAGTAGAGGACGTCTAACTTGTTTTTGCAGGGCATGTTGTGATGTGATATGGTCAAGGCATGATGTTGAATTTTATTGTATGAGATGATCATGTTTTGTAACC
>NW_025283294.1:0-1172 GCF_018294505.1 Triticum aestivum
AACTCCCTTTGTATGGAACAAATTATGCCTCTGATTTTGCTCAGCTTGTGTAACCTGCACACTCAAAACACGTTGAGCAACTAAACATTCATACCTGTCAGCATCTTCAGGAGCCATGTATTGCGTCTCATGATCAGAATCGTCTCCACCGTGTTCGTCACGTGTAATAAGAGCCAAAGTCTCCTCATCATAGTCACTAGCGGACTCATACCCACCATCCTCAGTAACAATCATCACACGCTTAGATGGGCATTCTCTCGCATAATGACCTCCACCCTTGCAACGTCGACAAATAATATCATGTGTTTGCCCTGTTGATGCCATGGATGAAGAAGAGCTCTTTGCAGGCCCAGAAGGTGTGCTCTTGGCAGATAGTGGTGATTGTGCCTGCTTTATTGTATCACGGTTGGAGGTGGCAGCCGACGGAGGCGCCGGTGTAGCAGAACATGTGGAAGTAGATGAGGCACGTGGTGTCCATGATGAAGGTCGACCTGCAAAAAAATTAGTCCGCGCCAATGCCTGTCGATCCTGCACTTCACGTTCAGCTTTACAAGCAAGATGGAATAAACGAGTGATATTAGTATACTCCTTATACTCTAGAATCGTCTGAATATCTCTATTTAATCCACCCATAAAACGTGCAAGCATAGCTTCATTCTCCTCAACAATACCGCATCTAATCATGCCAGTTTGTAATTCCTGATAATATTCTTCTATAGAATTTTTTCCCTGTCTTAAGCGCTGCAATTTTTGAAGTAATTCACGTTGATAATATGGTGGAACCCAACGAGTACGCATAGCAGTTTTCAAAGCAGCCCAAGTAGCCGGAATAGGATATAATCTACAATGCTCAGACCACCAAACACATGCAAAACTAGTGAATGCACAAACAGCAGCAGGAACACGTCTCTCCTCGGGATATTGTAAACATGTAAATCGTTGTTCAGTTTCTAACTCCCAAGTAAGATATATATCAGGAACATATCTACCCTCAAATGGTGGAATATTCAATTTTAGTTTAGGGAGATGGTCATGATCTCGTACCTGAGGGTGAGCCCTACCATTGCCATTATTTGCATGTGGACGACCTGGTGGTTGCTGTGCTAGTGGTGGCATGTAGTTCTGATTTTGATCAACCTCATCCTCATAATCTCCCACATAATCATCCTCCT
>NW_025283295.1:0-1172 GCF_018294505.1 Triticum aestivum
TTTAAAATTTGTCCAGAAAAGAGTGTACTTCTATCTTCTCAATGCACTTTAAAGTAGAAAAAAATGTTTCTCTCCCATCAAACGGTAATCAAGACCAATAACATTCTACGCATGGTCTCCTTAATTTCTAGGTGCACTTAGCTTATTGAGGGTCGGGTAATTAAAGAGAAGAGAGATGGTGGCTTGCACCTTTTCAATGCATCTTTTACTCCACTCCCTAATTTGTCCTAAATTTTCTATATATACACTTTTCACCTGACGGAGGGAGTACCCTCCGCCTCAGACCATCGCTTGGGGGCAATGAGGCGGAGTGGAAGGGATCCTCCTCTCTCACCCTGTGTAGTAGGTCTTGTGTTGCGGTGGTGATAATGGTGTCATCTAAAATAAAGGTTCTCTGGTTCCAATCTGTTCACGTGACGCTTGGTGCAATATTGTTGAGCGGTACCAAATAAATGATTGCTGGGAAAACATTTCCCAGTACCAAATTAGCAACTGAGAGCATCTCTAGCAAATCCCGCAAACGGGGCCGTTCTCTATAATAACCATCGGTTTGCGGGATCCATCTCATAAACCCGGTCCAAACAGATACTTTAAATCCAACCGTCCCGTAAAAGAATTTATGGGATCCCGCATCCGCAAGCTCTATTCCTCCGTATCTATGGGATTTCACCCTTCTTTTACAGTATACTCTATTCTTAGCGGGAGAGAAATTTTAGCCCCAACCGCTTCCCTCGCGGCCAGCGCCACAGTCTTCTGAGCTCGATTCCGGCCAAATCTCGCCGCCGCCGCTGCCGCACGCGAGCTGCCGCACACCGGCGCCGCCTACCGCCGTTGCCCGCTCGCTACCGTACACGCTCGCCTCTGGCCACCGGCGCAGCAGCAACGCACTAGCTAGCTAGCACGCGCGGGCGGCACAGCAGCCGCTCGGCCACGTGCAGGCACGCAGGAGCAGCGGTAGGTCGAGGCTGCCGGAGCATGCGCCATTGCATTGGAGCGGCCCAGACCCAATTGTAATCTATTTTGTGGGATCCACTAAACGACTTTTATGGGACGAGTGTTTACATGATCTGTTAGAGATGCTCCGACAAAGTAGCACAAGATTGCCAGCAAGGTAGCAACTTTGCTGGTTGATCTCTCTCATGGTAACGATGGCAAATCACACAAACATAGCA
>NW_025283296.1:0-1172 GCF_018294505.1 Triticum aestivum
TGTGTTTACGTGTCGGTCATCAACGCTTGTAGGTTTGGCCGATTCTGGCCCGTTTCTTGGACTATTACTCACTGTTTTGGGGTCCTAGAGTGATTTCCACGATTAACGAACCCTGGGCTGCGTTTACGTGTCGGTCATCAACACATGTAGGTTTGGCCGACGCTGGCTCGTTTGATGGACTATTACTCACTGATTTGGGGTCCCTCAGCGATTTCCATGATTTTCAAACCCCGGGGTGCGTTTATGTGTCGTTCATCAATAATCCTAGGATTGTTCAATCCTGGGCTCTTTCATGGACTATTACTCACCTTTTTGGGGTCCCGGTGTGATTTCCACGATTAACAAAGCCTGGGGTGCATTTACGTGTCGGTCATCAACACTTGTAGTTTTCGCCGATTCTGGCCCATTTCATGGACTATTACTCACTGTTTTGGGGTCCCAGAGTGATTTCCACGAGTAACAAACCCTGGGCTGCGTTTATGTGTCGGTTATCAATGCTTGTAGGTTTGACCGATTCTGGCCCGTTTCTTGGACTATTACTCACTGATTTGGGGTCCCTGAGCGATTTCCATTATTGTCGAACCCCGGGGTGCGTTTATGTGTCGTTCATCAATAATCCTAGGATTGTCCGATCCTGGGCTCTTTCATGGACTATTACTCACTGTTTTGGGGTCCCGGTGTGATTTCCACGATTAACAAAGCCTGGGGTGCGTTTACATGTTGGTCACCAATACTCATAGTTTTGGCCGATTCTGACCCGTTTCGTGGACTATTACTCACCGTTTTGGGGTCCCGACGTGATTTCCATGGTTGTTGAACCCCAACGTGTGCTTACGTGTCGGTCGTCAACACTCACATATTTGGCCGATTCTGGCCCGTTTCATGGACTATTACTCACTGTTTTGGGTCCCGGTGTGATTTCCACGATTAACAAAGCCTGGGGTGTGTTTACGTGTCGGTCATCAACACTCACAGTTTTGGCCGACTCTCACCCGTTTCGTGGACTATTACTCACCGTTTTGGGGTCCCGAAGCGATTTCAATATTTGTTAAACCCAAGGTGCACTTACGTGTCGGTCATCAACACTCACAGATTTGGCCGATTCTGGCCCGTTTCACGGACTATTACTCACTGTTTTGGGATCCCAAAGTGATTTCCATGATTAACGAACC
>NW_025283297.1:0-1172 GCF_018294505.1 Triticum aestivum
GGGGAAATGTCACGCGATGAATACCGGAGTCCTGTTAGCCCGCTACAGCCCGGTTCACCGAAGTCCTGCTAGCCCAGTGCTACAGCCTGGATTCACTCGCTGATGACCGACACGTTCGATGCTGGGTCATGGATGCCTGTCCCTGTAAGTCTGTGCCACTTTGGGTTTACGACTAGCCATGTCAGCCCGGGCTCCTTATCATATGGATGCTAGCGACACTGTCATATACGTGTGCCAAAAGGCGCAAACGGTCCCGGGCAAAGGTAAGGCGACACCCGTGGGAATACCGTGCGTGAGGCCGCAAAGTGATATGAGGTGTTACATGCTAGATCGATGTGGCATCGAGTCGGGGTCCTGACAGCGTTGGTATCAGAGCTTGACTGCCTGTAGGATTACCAAGCCAAACTGGTCGAAGTTGAGTCTAGAAATTCTTTAGCTATATAAGGGAATTGATTGTGGGATGGAACGTAAGGCTCTTTTTACTCCTTATACCTTATGCCTTCTGATCTGAGTCATCTTATCTTTCCTACGGGGTTAAGAAACTAGGCTTTCTCTTCTTTCTATCAGGATCACGTATTACTAGTCCGTAGACTTATAAGATTGTTTGATTTAAGCTTGAGTCCAGTTCCTACTACTTCTGTATGTTAACTGATGATCTCGAAACCTTGATATTGTGCTTCTGAGTGGTTATGCCACCATTTTTTGTGATTGTCTCAAATCTTTTGAGCATTTACAGCCGTTATGCTGTCCGAGTCATCCCAGGTTTCTAAATAGTCTGAAGCATTTGCAAAATCCCTTCCTCCCGTTCCGATGTTCCTTTGGGCCAGATTAACCACACTAATCGGTGAGTTGAGGTACTTTGTTACCTTGACATATATGTTGGAGATATTATTATGACCCTAGGTGTCTTAGGGGATCATCTAGTAATTTAGCCATGATTTGTGTTCCCAGTGTGATGATTCTGGCCATCATTCTCGAAAGCATTCCGTGATGCTACTTAGTAATAGGTATTCTATTTCTGGGTTCTTGAACCCGAGATTCACTCTACCTACTTCATGTTGTTAGTAATTGCTAGCTCCTTTAGGATATTAGTAACCTTGTGATAGTCCTCGAGGTCCGTGGTATTTCCTTCTTCCAACTACCATGAACCACTCTTGGCAGGAGTTCTTCTG
>NW_025283298.1:0-1172 GCF_018294505.1 Triticum aestivum
GAGGAAGTCTTTTCACCTCTCGATTTTGGGAAAGTTTCCAAAATGCTATGGGAACCCGTCTCTCCTTTAGCACCGCTTTCCACCCTCAGTCAAGTGGTCAAGTGGAACGCGTCAACCAGATTCTAGAAGACATGCTTCGAGCCTCTGTTATCTCATTCGGAATGGACTGGGAGAAGTGCCTTCCATTTGCCGAATTCGCTTACAACAACAGCTATCAATCTAGCTTGGGTAAAGCCCCTTTTGAAGTTCTCTATGGACGACGGTGTCGAACACCCCTTAACTGGTCAGAGACCGGGGAAAGACAATTCTTTGGCCCGGATATGATTCAGGAAGCAGAAGAACAAGTTCGCATCATTCGTGAAAAGTTGAAAACAGCCCAATCTCGTCAAAAGAGTCAATATGACCGAAAACATAAGGCTATGACTTTCGAGATTGACGAGAAGGCTTATCTTCGGGTCACCCCTCTGAAGGGAACCCATTGTTTCGGTATCAAAGGCAAATTGGCTCCTCGTTACATTGGACCTTTTCGCATTCTTGCCAAACGAGGAGAAGTTGCCTACCAGTTGGAACTACCTCCGCACCTCTCCAGAGTCCACGATGTCTTCCACGTTTCTCAACTCAGGCGTTGCTTCTCAGATCCTATCCGTGGAGTGGACCACGAAACGCTTGATCTCCAAGATAATCTTACATATCGAGAGTACCCCATTCGTATCCTCGATCAAGCCGAACGTACCACCCGACGTCATAATATCAAGTTTCTCAAAGTTCAATGGTCGCACCATTCTGAGGATGAAGCAACTTGGGAAAGGGAGGATCGTCTTCGACTTGAATATCCCGCCTTCTTCCCGGAGGAACCCAAATCTCGGGACGAGATTCTTTTGAGTGGGGGTGAGTTGTCACATCCTAGTTAGCCATGCATTAGAGTGTTGCATCATGTCTACTTTTTCATCAGAAACTTGAAATGGGGATGACAGAACCCCCAGTCCCCTCTGAAACCAACTAGGGTTTACTAAAAAACTTTTCAATGAACCTGAAATGCCCTTCTAAAATGCCCATCATTTTTGTCTTGGTTCAGAACCTCTGCCAAAAGTGGTGCACATTTTCCTAGGCCATCTTAGGGTTTTTGAATTAAATCATAAATATTTGAATTTGGGCATTTAAAATTATATAAA
>NW_025283299.1:0-1172 GCF_018294505.1 Triticum aestivum
AAACACCTCATTGAATCCTCGCGCCTGCAAATGGTCCAGCTCTTCTCCAAGGGCCTCATCAACGAAATGGTTTGGCTCGTCGCCCATGCAAGCCACCATGCCTGGCAGGTGAACTATCTGTTTGAGGCCGCCATGTTTGGCAGCATCCTGGACGGGGGCGAGTTGATAGGCAAGCTCGATCGGGCGGAATAGGCTGTCAACATGCATCCATCTTAATTATATTCGGCCGGCCGGCCTGCTGTGATCGATCCGAACGAACGTGGTTAATTCTGCGTGCATGCATGTTTTCCTTTTCAAGTCTATATATCTATGTCCTGTATTTTCTTTCTTCTTTGGGAATCCCCTTTCTTTCCAATCATACGATGACATTCAACTTTTTTCCATCTCATTCATCCCAAACTCAAAATATTATGTATGTATGTATGTATGTATGTATTTATGTATGTATGTATGTTACTTACAGTTTATATACGTGCATCTACTCCTATTTAATTTACATGAGGTCGACATTGGTGTCCTCTCCAAATTCCAACCAAACCTTCTTGGTGTCGTTCGTCCAAGAAGCAAATCTCGGAAATGATATGTTTCATCTCCTACTCACAACTATCCTCAAACACCATCTTTTTTGTTTTGTATAAATAAATATCCATATGGAACGGTAAAAATAGAGCCAGCCATATAATAGCGGAAATTAATTAATTAAGCAACTAGTGTTTTTCTCTTTTTCTTTTTTGAAAAGAAGGATAGCCTTCGGCCTCTGCATCAAAGTGATGCATGCAACCATTTAAAAAAAAATTCAAAGCTCACTCTTGCCTGACTTCTTTGTCAACAAGTTGAAGTGTGCATCGATTGCCAACCAGCCGTGGGTTTTGCACCTTGTTAAGGAGGAATAGGAAACAACGAAATGACCATGACGTATATACCTTACTTGCTGACTTGCTATCTAAATCTGATATTTGGCCCGCTCTGAATATGGTCCCACATATTTTCCTTTTCATGTCTATGAATTTTCTTTCTTCATTGGGACTGTCGGCTGTTTTTCAATTTGACCTAAGTTAAGTTTTCTATAATCATAGGATGACACGTGAACATTCAACTTTTTTCTATTTCATGAAAAATCATTTTTTTAACATGAAATCTATTTTCAGGGCAATTTCCGGCGGACTCCCGCA
>NW_025283300.1:0-1172 GCF_018294505.1 Triticum aestivum
GATTGTTGATGACCTACACTTAAGCGCACCTTGGGGTTCAACAACCATGGAAATCGCTTTGGGGCCCCAAAACGGTGAGTAACAGTCCACGAAACGGGTCAGAATCGACAAAAACCGCGAGTGTTGATAACCAACCCGTAAGCGCACCCAAGGGTTCCTTAATCGTGGAAATCACTCCGGGGCCCCAAAAAAGTGAGCAATAGTCCACGAAACGGGCCAGAATCGGCCAAAACTGTGAGTGTTGATGACCGACACGTAAACGCACGCCGGGGTTCGTTAATCGTGGAAATCACTCCGGGACCCCAAAACAGTGAGTAATAGTATACAAAAAAGGCAAGAATCGGACAAAAGTGTAAGTGTTGATGACCGAAACATAAACGCACCCCGCGGTTCGTTAATCGTTGAAATCACTTCGATACCCCAAAACAGTGCGTAATACTCCACGAAATGGGCCAGAATCGGCCAAAACTGCGAGTGTTGATGAGCGACACATAAATGCACCCCGGTGTTCGTCAATCATGGAAATCACGCCGAGACCCAAAAACAGAGTAATAGTCCAAGAAACGGGCCAGAATCGGCCAAAACTGTGAGTGTGGATGACCGACACGTAAATGCACCCCGTGGTTCGTTAATCGTGGAAATCACTCCGGGGGCCCAAAAAAGTGAGTAATAGTCCATGATACGGGCCAGGATCAGCCAAAACTATGAGTATTGATGACCGACACGTAAGCGCGCCTTGGGGTTCAACAACTATGGAAATCACTTCCGGACCTAAAAACAGTGAGTAATAGTCCACAAAACACGTTAGAATTGGCCAAAATTGTGAGTGTTGCTGACCGACACGTAAACACAACCCGCGGTCACTTCGGGACCCCATAACTAAGTAATAGTCCAAGAAACGGGCCAGAATCGGCCCAAACTGCGATTGTTGATGACCTACACTTAAGCGCACCTTGGGGTTCAACAACCATGGAAATCGCTTTGGGGCCCCAAAACGGTGAGTAACAGTCCACGAAACGGGTCAGAATCGACAAAAACCGCGAGTGTTGATAACCAACCCGTAAGCGCACCCAAGGGTTCCTTAATCGTGGAAATCACTCCGGGGCCCCAAAAAAGTGAGCAATAGTCCACGAAACGGGCCAGAATCGGCCAAAACTGTGAGTGTTGATGAC
>NW_025283301.1:0-1172 GCF_018294505.1 Triticum aestivum
GTTTTTTTTTTCAGTTTCTGTTTTTTTAGCAGAATAGTTCTGTTTTTGTTTTTGCTATTTCTTTTAGTCGGTTTATTATTTTTAGTTAATTCTTTTTTTGTGAGTTTGCAAATTTGTTGTAGTTTCTGTAGAAAATATGTTTAGCCATGTTTAAATTATTATAAATAGTTTTATATTAGATTTAGACAGATTAGTTTTTCTGCCATAAATCGAGTTAGGATTATTATTTTTTAGTGATTCTTTTTGCTACTGCTTAGTTTTGACCATGCCTAGCAGTAGGAACCTGTTTTGGTATTTTAGATTTAATAAACAATTAGTTTTATGTCGAAATCAAGTTTTTCTTGTTTATTTAGCTAGCTACTGTTTTCCTACTGTTCTAGTTAGTAAATAATTTTATTTTTGTTATGTTATAGTTTATTTTAGATTAGCTTCTGTAGCTACAGAGGATGAACTTTTATTTATAGTAGAATAAATTTTTTTATTTTATTTTCTTTCCTAGCATTTTTTAGGCATAATAGGAGTACTATAATAGCTTTTGATGTGATTCTTTTTGCTCCTAGTTGGTATGATCTGTTAGTTAGCAAAACCAATGCTTAGGTTCTGTTAAGAAAGGTTTTAGTTGTGTAAAACTATTTCTTAGTTGTTGCTTGATATGATGAAAACCTTGAGTTGCTTTCTCCGAGTTTTTCTTTGGTTTTGGTTTGAATACGTGGGTGTTTTACTTCAACTTGCTGTTATGTTATATTGTGCTATACTTATTTGTGCTATTGTTTGACTCGGTAGAATTTCCGGAGTGCGAAGCCTGCTATTACGAGTCGCTAGCTTTCGAAGACCGTCAGCCAGGCAAGTCATTTGATCATGTTTTTACAATACCTATGATTTTATTGCATTAGAGTTATACCTCCCCACCATGCATGCAGTAGGAGAATTTTGTTAAGTTATGTTCTTAAGTAGTATCATGAGGTAGGATGAACCCTTCTCCCTTGTTACCAATGCCCGGGACGATGTAGTTTATTTTGCTATGCTCGTAGACGGGGTTGGTTGAGTGATTCATAAGGGAGATGTGAGAGTCAAGATGATGACAACCCCATGACGTCAAGCTCAAGATGGACTTCAAAATTCACTACTGGGTGGAGGACGGTTGACGGGCACCCTGGAGAAACCAGCGGATG
>NW_025283302.1:0-1172 GCF_018294505.1 Triticum aestivum
GCGTTGTCTTAATGCAGTAAAAGAGAGCAGGAGCGAGAACATGGGATTGTATCGATATGATCAAATGGTTGGTTGCTTGCCTGATGGTTCGATGCACTGATATGGTTCTTCGTTAGGGTAATCACGGTACTCCTCGGGGGCAGAACCTGTCGCAAAGGACATCGATACACAAGCATCACCAAACAATGTGCAACAATATGATGCATGCATGAAACATGGCAATATGAGTGTGTTGGGCTAATGCAACTAAAACCAGAGGGGTTTGAACAAATTTGAATCAAGGATTCAAATTTCAAATTCAAATATGGTCTTTTAAAGTGCTTTTCCTTGTTCTGCTTAAAACATCAAGTTAACTTGTTTGATCATGCATGAAAATAGTACAGATGGATAGATTGGATTTTTCTGATCATTTTTCATATATAATTTGTCCAATTTGGAGTTACAGAATAAAAGTTATGAATTTTTGAAGTTTAAATAATATTCTGGAATTTCCTGATTTAATTTAAATCCAGTCAATTACTGCGTCAGCCTGACGTCAGTGTGACGTCAGCAGGTCAACGGAACAGGTCTGGGTCAAACCTGACAGTGGGTCCCGCATGTCAGGGTGATTATTTTAATTAAGATTTAATTAAAACTAATCCTGTATAATTAGCAGGGCTGGGCCCCACCTGTCATTGACTCAGGGGAGTCAACCAGGGCCCACCCGTGGTCAAAGTCAAAGTCGGCTGCCGGTGTTTAGCCGCCGGCGAGCCCGACGCGGCGGCGGGAGTGGTTTTGGCCATTTCGGCCACCAAATGGACCGCGGAGACCACCGGAGTGGAGCTGAGGACAAACCGCAGCTCTTGGCGGAGTCCGTTGGGGTCGGGGTGGCCGGAGTTGGCGCCGGCGACGACTTTGGCGGCCACCGGGGTTCGGTCGAGGATGAACTTGGTGCTAGAGGGGTCGGTGAGGCTCGTGGAGTGGCTAGCTAGGTGCTGTGGGACTCGGTGAGCAAGATGGACACCATCTTGTGGCCGGAGTGTGGCCGGAAGCACGTCGGCGACGAGGTCCGCGACGGTGCGGGCGTGTGATCCTCGTGCGGTGGCTACACGGCTCGGGAATGAGAGAGAGAGGGTCGGAGGAGTAGCTAGGCTCACAGCGCTCCCGTAGAGGCCACCGGCGGGGTCGGGGAC
>NW_025283303.1:0-1172 GCF_018294505.1 Triticum aestivum
GGGTCCCGAAGTGATTTCCACGATTGACGAACACCAGGGTGCATTTACGTGTCGGTTATCAACACTCACAATTTTGGCCGATTCTGGTACTTTTTGTGCACTGTTACTCACCGTTGTGGGGTCCCGGAGCGATTTCCATGATTGACGATCCCTGGGGTGCGTTTACGTGCCCTCGTCAACCCTCACAGTTTTGGCCAATTCTGACCCGTTTCGTGAACTATTACTCACCGTTTTGGGATCCCAAAGCGATTTCCATAGTTATTGAACCCCAAGGTGCGCTTACATGTCGGTCATCAACAGTCACAGTTTTGGCCGATTCTGGCCCGTTTTCTGGACTATTACTCACTTTTTTGGGGTCCCATAGTGATTTCCATGATTAACGAACCCCGGGGTGCGTTTACGTGTCAGACATCAACACTCGCGGTTTTTGACGATTCTGGCCCGTTTCATGGACTATTACTGACTGTTTTGCGGTCACGAAGCGATTTCCATAGTTGTTGAACCCCAAGGTGCGCTTACGTGTTGGTCATCAACTCTCATAGTATTGGCCAATTCTGGCCCGTTTTGTGGACTATTACTGACTGTTTTGGGGTCCCGGAGTGATTTCCACGATTAACAAACCCCATGGTGCGTTTAAGTGTCGGTCATCAACACTCGTGGTTTTTGTCGATTCTGGGCCGTTTCATGGACTATTACTCACATTTTTGGGGTCCCAAAGCGATTTCCATGGATGTCGAACCCCAAGGTGTGCTTACGTATCGGTCATCAACAATCGCAGTTTCGGCCGATTCTGGCCCGTTTCTTGGACTATAACTCAGTTTTGGGCTCGCGTAGTGATTTCCACGACCGACGAACACCGGTGTGTTTATGTGTCGGTCATCAACATTTGCAGTTTTGGCCGATTTTGGCCCGCTTCATGGACTATTACTCACTGATTTCAGGTCCCTGAGCAATTTCCATGATTGACGAAACCCGGGGTGCGTTTATGTATCGTTGATCAATAACCCTAGGTTTTACTGATTCAGGGCTCTTTCATGGACTATTACTCACCGTTTTGTAGTCCCAAAGCGATTTCGATGCTTGTCGAACCCCAAGATGTGCTTACGTGCTGGTCGTCAAGACTCGCAGATTGGGCCGATTCTGGCCCGTTTCCTGGACTATTACTCAGTTTC
>NW_025283304.1:0-1172 GCF_018294505.1 Triticum aestivum
AAATGGCCAACGTAGTCCTCAACTTTAACGCGTTCCTAGAGAAAACCAAGCTGAAAGACGATGGCAGCAACTATACGGACTGGGTCCGGAACCTGAGGATCATCCTCATAGCTGCCAAGAAAGATTATGTCCTACAAGCACCGCTTGGTGACGCACCCGTTCTCCCTGCAGAACAAGATGTTATGAACGCTTGGCAGGCACGTTTCGATGACTACTCCCTCGTTCAGTGCGGCATGCTTTACAGCCTAGAGCCGGGGCTCCAAAAGCGTTTTGAGAGACATGGAGCATATGAGATGTTCGAAGAGCTGAAAATGGTTTTCCAAGCTCATGCCCGGGTCGAGAGATATGAAGTCTCTGACAAATTCTTCAGCTGTAAGATGGAGGAAAACAGTTCTGTCAGTGAGCACATACTCACTATGTCTGGGTTGCATAACCGCTTGACTCAGCTGGGAGTTAATCTCCCGGATGATGCGGTCATTGACAGAATCCTCCAGTTGCTTCCACCAAGCTACAAGAGCTTTGTGATGAACTTCAATATGCAGGGGATGGAAAAGACCATTCCTGAAGTATTTGCTATGCTGAAATCAGCAGAGGTAGAAGTCAGGAAGGAACATCAAGTATTGATGGTCAATAAAACCACTAAGTTCAAGAAAGGCAAGGGTAAAAAGAACTTCAAGAAGGACGGCAAGGAGGTTGCCGCGCCCGGCAAGCAAGCTACCGGGAAGAAGCCAAAGAATGGACCCAAGCCCGAGACTGAGTGCTTTTATTGCAAGGGAAGCGGTCACTGGAAGCGGAACTGCCCTAAGTACTTAGCGGATAAGAAGGCCGGCAAAACAAAAGGTATATGTGATATACATGTAATTGATGTGTACCTTACTAGTGCCCATAGTAGCTCCTGGGTATTTGATACCGGTGCAGTTGCTCACATTTGTAACTCAAAGCAGGGGCTGCGGAATAAGCGGAAACTGGCAAAGGACGAGGTGACGATGCGCGTCGGGAATGGTTCCAAGGTCAATGTGATCGCCGTCGGCACGCTACCTCTGCATCTCCCTTCGGGATTAGTTTTAAACCTTAATAATTGTTATTTAGTGCCAGCTTTGAGCATGAACATTGTATCGGGATCTCGTTTAATTCGAGATGGCTACTCTTTTAAATCTGAGAATAATGGTTGT
>NW_025283305.1:0-1172 GCF_018294505.1 Triticum aestivum
ACGTGGTCCTTCACAAGCTCAGGGTCACCACCTGGGTCTTTAGCCTACTCGTTGATGTCAACGTCTACATAGAACCCATCAGAAGGGGTTGCAGCGTCTTCTGTAAAATTGTAAATTATAGCAACATGAGTACAAAGGTACTCAGCAAGACTTACATCAGATCCTACATACATGCATATTATCAAGAAGGGTTGGTGGAGTTATTGCAGCAAGCCAGCTTTGACTCTTGGCTAGACTATCCTACGATACTCCAACTTGAAATGGTTTTGCGCACACGAGTCCACTACTCACCAATTCAATACACTACCGAGGATCCGCCTCCGTCTTCCTATGGAAGAGCCATCCTCGGCACTCACACTTATCTTGAGGCTTTTAGCAGTTTCCATTTACTTGTCTATGAACTGTATAGGCAACCAAGTAGTCCTTTACCGCGGACGCGGCTATTCGAATAGGTTATGATAACCCTGCAGGGGTGTACTTCTTCATACACGCTCTCACCACTTACCGTCGTTTACACGACATGTACTCGGCAACCTTCAAGCGGAAGCCCAACGTGGGTGTCGGCCACGACCTACCTAATCACCTAAGCCTCCAGTCCAGGTTTATCGCCTATTCAGGTTCCATCCGCAGGGAGTCCGGCCGAGGTTTCCCATACGGCCCCGAATGATGTGAACAGGGTTCCCGAGATACCTAATGGGTATTCGGTACACCCGGCCACGTACCTACCGCATCACAGCCCACCCCTACGGTCAGCACTGTCCACGACCTCCAGTAGGCTACAAACACCAGAAACTACTTGCAACTCCTGGACGGAGAACTAGGGTGAATAAGAAGCCGAGAGGGTCCATTGGTTTCGGGCCCAATGCATGGTAGTAGCTGATTCTTAAATCACACATACAGATCTCAGTGCTTAAGGTCGGCTTCAATGAAACAACCCACCATGTACTCCTACATGGCCTCTCATCGATACCTTTACCAAATCGTGTTCACCACACCACTCTCATTACCGACATAATCATTTCACTCTAGCCCATCACCCAGATGAACCAGACCTGACACGACTCTAAGCATAGCAGGCATAGCAAGGTAGGAACAACACATACATATGGCTCAAACAACTCCTACACATGCTAGTGGGTTTCATCTAGTTACTGTGGCAATGACAGGTCATG
>NW_025283306.1:0-1172 GCF_018294505.1 Triticum aestivum
CTAGGATGTGACAACTCACCCCCACTCAAAAGAATCTCGTCCCGAGATTTAGGATCCGTTGGGAAGAAGGTGGGGTACTCAAGTCGAAGACGATCCTCCCTTTCCCAAGTAGCTTCTTTCTCGGAATGGTGTGACCATTGAACTTTGAGAAACTTGATGTTTCGGCGTCGAGTGGTACGCTCGGCTTGATCAAGGATTCGAACGGGATACTCCCGATATGTGAGATTATCTTGGAGATCAAGCGTTTCGTGGTCCACTCCACGGATAGGATCCGAGAAGCAACGCCTGAGTTGGGAAACGTGGAAGACGTCATGAACCTTGGAAAGATGCGGGGGTAGTTCCAATTGGTAGGCAACTTCTCCTCGCTTGGCAAGAATGCGAAAGGGTCCAATGTAGCGAGGGGCCAATTTGCCTTTGATACCGAATCGGTGGGTTCCCTTTAAAGGGGTCACCCGGAGGTAAGCCTTCTCGTCAACCTCAAAAATCATAGCCTTATGTTTGCGATCATAATGGCTCTTTTGGCGAGATTGGGCTGTTTTCAATTTCTCACGAATAATGCGAACCTGCTCTTCTGCTTCCTGAATCATATCCGGGCTGAAGAGTTGTCTTTCCCCGGTTTCTGACCAGTTAAGAGGCATTCGACATTTTCGTCCATAGAGAACCTCGAAAGGGGATTTGCCCAAACTAGCTTGGTAACTATTGTTATAAGCGAACTCGGCGAATGGAAGGCATTTCTCCCAATCCATGCCGAAGGAGATGACAGAAGCTCGGAGCATATCCTCCAGAATTTGATTAACTCGCTCTACCTGACCACTTGATTGAGGGTGAAAGGCGGTGCTAAAAGAGAGACGAGTTCCCATAGCATTTTGGAAACTTTCCCAAAATCGAGAGGTGAAGAGACTTCCACGGTCTGAGTTAATTTCCAATGGAACACCATGCAGAGACACTATTCGGGAGATGTACAAGTCTGCTAGCTGGCTAGCGGTTATACTCTCACGAACAGGTAGGAAGTGGGCTACTTTGGACAGACGATCGACAACAACGAAGATAGCATTGTTTCCCCTCTTGGTCCTGGGAAACCCAGTAATGAAATCCATACCGATTTTATCCCATTTCCATTCAGGAATAGCCAGAGGCTGAAGGGTGCCAGCAGGCCGTTGATGCTCTGCTTT
>NW_025283307.1:0-1172 GCF_018294505.1 Triticum aestivum
AGAGGGTCCATTGGTTTCGGGCCCAATGCGTGGTAGTAGCTGAATCATGGATCACAAACACAGAACTCAGTTCCTGAGGACGGCTGCAATGAGACAACCCACCATGTACTCCTACATGGCCTCTCACCGCTACCTTTACCAAATCGTGTTCACACACTTAGCTCACACACAATAGGACATGTTCACACGCCTCTGATTCATCCCCGATGAATCAGACCTGACTCAACTCTAAGCAGTAGCGGGCATGACAAACAAGCATGAATGAGTAGGCACATCAGGGCTCAAACAACTCCTACTCATGCTAGTGGGTTTCATCTAATTACTGTGGAATGACAGGTCATGCAGAGGATAAAGGGGTTCAGCTACCGCAGCAAGTAACAAATATGTCGTTGTTGTCCTAATGCAGTAAAAGAGAGCAGGAGCGAGAGAGTAGGATTGTATCGGAATGGACAAGGGGGTTTTGCTTGCCTGGCACTTCTGAAGATAGTATTGAGTCTTCATCAGTGTCAACGATCACATCATCGGTATCACGTCTATCGAGAGGGGACAAATACCGGCAACACAGAAAGGAACACAATCAATGCAATGCACAATATGATGCATGATCATAACATGGCAAAATGAATGTGTTTTGGGCTAATGCAACTAGCAACAGATTAAATGAAGTTGGTTTGAATATAAAATTCAAATTCAAACTCCATATGTGGTTATTTAGATGTCATTCACTTCATTTTCCCTAAACAGTAGTGATAAGTTGTTCTAACATGCATGAAAATGGTACAGATGGATTCCTTGAATTTTTCTGATAATTTTTCATATATAAATCATTTAATTTGGAGTTACGGTTAATTTTCTATGATTTATTGAAGTTTTAGCTATTTTCTGGAATTCCAGAATTAAATTAAATCCAGAAAATACTTATTGCGTCAGCCCCACGTCACAGTGACGTCAGCAGGGTCAACTGGGCGCCTCCAGGTCAAACCTGACCAGTGGGGTCCACTGGTCAGTGACTGGGGGTGGATAGTGCCAATGACAGGTGGGGCCGGGTCAACAGACACGTCAGCAGGTCAAAGCTGACGGGTGGGGCCCATGTGGTTAGTTAAACTAAACAGGAAAAATAAACTAAGATTAATTAGCAGGTGGGGCCCTCATGTCAGTGAGAGAGGGGGGGG
>NW_025283308.1:0-1172 GCF_018294505.1 Triticum aestivum
GAGTTCGCTGACGTCTTTCCACAAGACGTGCCACCGGGATTACCGCCTATTCGAGGGATTGAGCATCAGATTGACTTAATTCCCGGTGCTTCACTGCCAAACCGTGCACCATACCGTACCAATCCAGAGGAGACGAAGGAGATTATGCGTCAAGTACAAGAGCTTCTCGACAAAGGTTATATACGCGAATCCCTTAGTCCTTGTGTTGTTCCTATTATTCTAGTGCCGAAAAAGGATGGTACATCACGTATGTGTGTTGATTGTAGAGGCATTAATAATATTACTATTCGTTATCGTCATCCTATTCCTAGGCTAGATGATATGCTTGATGAATTGAGTGGCTCTACAATATTCTCCAAAGTTGATTTACGTAGTGGATACCATCAAATTCGTATGAAATTGGGAGATGAATGGAAAACAACATTCAAAACTAAGTTTGGATTATATGAGTGGTTATTCATGCCTTTTGGGTTAACTAATGCACCTAGTACTTTCATGAGATTAATGAACGAAGTTTTACGTGCTTTCATTGGACGATTTGTGGTAGTTTACTTTGATGACATATTGATTTATAGGAGATCTTTGGAAGAACATTTGGAACATTTACGTGCTGTTTTTATTGCTCTACGTGATGCACGTTTGTTTGGTAACCTTGGGAAGTGCACCTTTTGCACCGACCGAGTATCTTTTCTTGGCTATGTTGTTACTCCACAGGGAATTGAAGTTTATAAAGCCAAGATTGAAGCTATTGAGAGTTGGCCGCAACCCAAAACGGTCACACAAGTGAGGAGTTTTCTTGGCCTCGCTGGATTCTATAGGCGTTTTGTGAGAGATTTCAGCACCATTGCTGCACCTCTCAATGAGCTTACAAAGAAAGATGTGCCTTTTCTTTGGGGTACCGCACAGGAAGAAGCCTTCACGGTATTGAAAGATAAGTTGACACATGCTCCTTTACTCCAACTTCCTGATTTTAATAAGACTTTTGAGCTTGAATGTGATGCTAGTGGAATTGGATTAGGAGGTGTGTTATTACAAGATGGCAAACCTGTTGCATACTTTTCTGAAAAATTGAGTGGGCCTAGTCTGAATTATTCTACTTATGATAAAGAATTATATGCTCTTGTTCGGACTTTAGAAACATGGCAACATTATTTATGGCCCAAAGAATTTGT
>NW_025283309.1:0-1172 GCF_018294505.1 Triticum aestivum
GCACCGCCGCCGTCTCGTCGCCAGCCGGCCGCCGCCCCGCCCTCCGGTCCCCTCGTCGCCGGCCGCTGCCTCCTTCCCCGTCGTCGCCGGTGAACAGTACCGCCGCCGCCTCGGTATCCGTGCCCGATCCAGATCTGGATCTGGGATATTTCGGTTGATTTTCTCTTCCCGAAACCCTAATTTTTCGAGCAATGTTTGACTGCTTGCATCTCCTCAACCGTAGCTCCGTTTTGGGCGTATGATACATCAAAATCTTCGACTCGACATGTACATCATTTCATTCCATTGCATCATTTGCATTTGAGGTCATCTTGATGCCCAAAATGCTGTTAGAAGGAGGCTTCGTGAGTTAAATTGCAGATCCGTTAGTTCATCATGCACTTTTGTCATTTTTGCCATGTTTAATTCGTGCATGATATGCCTGTGCCCCTTTGGGATGAATTGTTAAGCATTTTGTCTTCTTTCCAGAGGTGCCACCCATGTATTTTTAGGATGTGTGTGTTGTCTTGTGCAAGCTTGCGAAGAGAGGTATCTGAGATTGCTGATTTCAGAGACTTAGTGATTTTCACTAAGTCTGGGATATTTTAGTTCATGATGCTATATGTCCAGCTTGTTTCCTAGTGATCCGTGCCTCTTTTGAGGATGATCAGTAAGGGAGTTTTGATATTTATGTTATGCTCTATCCATCCATGTCTTTGTTTACATATGTGGAGTGCTCTAGGTTGACTCAATCGAGCTCAACTTTTGCTTCGTTGTTAATCTGGGCAGATCGTCAACTTGTTTGCGATTTTGCCGATGCTACCGTTAGTGTTCCATGCATGCTATGCCTTTGTTCTTGCCATGTGTAGCTAGCACTTTGTGCCTTCTTGCTGGTTATATGCTTTCCTTGCCATGACTTGCACCGTAGTGAGTGCATCGAGCTCGTTTACATGCCTTCGTGAGTTATATTTCAGCGTGTCTCAGTTTTCGCTGTCTGAAAACTGATTGTGTTCGAGCTATGTTCGTGAGCTCGGTAGAGTATTTTGTGAACCCTTTTGGCCCCAGGTCACTTTGGGTGTTTTATTAAGCTTGTTGAGTAGCTCCGTGGCATGTTCTTACTTGTCATGTTCAGGTTTTCTATCATGTTGTTTTGCTGCTCCGAAGAGAGCATCGTGATCTGAAATTTCAGACTA
>NW_025283310.1:0-1172 GCF_018294505.1 Triticum aestivum
GATATTATCCAACATGCCGAAGAACAAGTCCGCATTATTCGCGAGAATCTCAAGACTGCTCAGTCACGTCAGAAGAGTCAGTATGACCGTCATCATAAAGACATGGTCTATCAACCTGGCGAAAAGGCCTATCTTCGCGTCACACCAATGAAGGGTGCTCACCGCTTCGGGATCAAGGGCAAGCTAGCTCCTCGCTATATTGGCCCATTCACTATTCTCGAGAGGCGTGGAAAAGTGGCATATCAACTGGAGCTTCCGTCGAACCTTTCTCAGGTTCACGATGTGTTCCATGTGTCACAACTCCGCCGTTGCTTCAAGGACCCCATCCGAGCTGTGGATCATGAAGTCCTCGAATTGCAACAGGACCTCTCCTATAAAGAGCATCCGGTCCGCATTCTCGACCAAGCTGAACGCCGCACACGCCAGAAGGCGATCAAGTTCCTCAAGGTCCAGTGGTCGAATCACTCTGAAGACGAAGCCACCTGGGAACGCGAGGATCGCCTGCGTGATGAATACCCCGCACTGTTTCCTTCTACCTCCTAAAATCTCGGGACGAGATTTCTTGTAGTGGAGGAGATTTGTAACGCCCGGATAATCTTGCTACAGTAATCCCCGCTAATGGTGCCATGTCATCTCGGTTACTGTGGATAAACTCGCGTTAGTTCGGAACCTAGTTCGAATTTCAAATTTAAAACGAAAACAAACAATAAAAGTTTTCAGAAACGAAAACTAAATTGTTCGGGGGTTGTCTAAAATAGCAAACCTAATTATGGTGGGGTGCACAAATTTTTGTAAAATGTTTTGGCATTTTAATTAAACTAAAACAGAAAAGAAAATAAATACAAAAGCAAAAGACAAAACAAAACTAAAAGGAAAAAAAAAAAGGGGGGCCCCCTGGCCAACTGGGCCAGACGGCCCAGCTCACCGGCCAGGCCGGCCCACCTGGCCCAGCCGGCCTCCCCTTAACCCCCCACCCCGACTGGAACCCTAGCCGGTCCGCCACTCCACCCCTCCCCCCACTCGCTCTCCCCCCTCCTCCCCGATCCAGATCGGATCGGGGGAACGAACCCCATCGCTCCCCCTGCGCCCCGCGCCCCACGTCGCCCGTAGCCGCCCCGTCACCGGACCGTCCTCGTCCTCCTCCCTCGCCGCCGTCCGGACCCCCCCCTCCA
>NW_025283311.1:0-1172 GCF_018294505.1 Triticum aestivum
ATATACATATACAACATGTACACCTTGTCTCTTTTGTTAGCCACATTTCAGATTAAGCAACGCCGAGGACGGCTTTATTTTCAAGAAGGGGAGGATGATGAGGACATGACTACCTTGGATATGACCAAAAATATTGCATATATGCATATTTGTCAGGTGATTTCTAGTGCAAACTATTCAATAATCTATTTATATTATCCAGAACAAAAATACTTCACACACTTTTGTGTTTTGTCTAATTGCAGGTGTATGGGACATTTGTACAATCCACATATGAAGATAAGGAAGAAAGAGATGTTTATTTGCTGTCCAAAAAGTTCTCTCACGTCACTTTTGGCCCAAGAGAAGATAGAGTCCAAGTCTCTCACGTTCTGGATTCAGATTCGGACTGCACAGACATACCTGACTCAAAACGCACACAAGTTTTTCATACGGACTGCGAATTGGGTGATTCTTTTTTTGTTGGAAACTAGATTTCGTGCACTTTCCAACCCAATTGGAATCACCTTCAAATTCGTCCGGAGCGTTGAGTTGTGGACGAAACAATCTGATGCTGCAGCAGAATCCGAGTCAAACTACAAGTCCAAAGGTGTTACATCACCTCCACTTGGGCCCATTGACCTTGTACGACCTAGATTTAGTTTTAGGCTGCCTTGGGACGTCCTCCCACCTCCTTGGCCGCCACCCCTTGCTCCTATATAAGTAGATCCATCTAGTAGCTTTTCCTTGGGATTTGTTTAGTTAAAAGTTAGCCATTGCAACTTCGTGTACTTTGTTTGTGTCCAACGACCAGACCAAGACCGCTTACGGATCCCCACCTTTATCAATACTTCATACATATTTGCAATATTCAGATTGCTTTTATCATATTCTTGCTCGTTCTTCGATTGCTTGCAGGAATAGACCTTCGTGGTCAGGTTGATCGTGCACCGGCGTGGTTAATAACCTCTCGGAGTTGGTTTAGCGATTGCTAAGGCGCAACGTCGTGCACGTTTGTAGTCGGATCGTCAAAGTCGTCTCCACCAAATCGATAGTTATCATCTCATCGAAAGATCGGGACACCCCGCCTCTATCATCGTTTGTGTTCAACGACCAGACAAAGGCGTCATAGAACCCCACCTTGATCAATAAAGCTTTCATCTTATATTCGCAATATCCAGATTGCAATCTTA
>NW_025283312.1:0-1172 GCF_018294505.1 Triticum aestivum
TATATATATATGAGTGTTTTGGCAACACTTGTCTCTCAAACAATTTAACTTTATTTCTCCACAAAAATCTCCTCCCTTGTTTTGCCTAAATACAAGTATTTTATTATTTTGAGTTTTTATTTTATTTTTGAGACTTTGGTTATTAAAATAAGAATATTTTTCAATATATTACTATTTCGAGCCTTTTAATGATTTTTGAGACTTTAATTATTAAAGTAAGAATAGTTATTTTGAATTTATTAGTATTTTGAGACTTCCATTATTTTTTTGAAACATTTAGTTATTAAAGAAAAATATTTATTTCGAATCTATTACAGTATTGAATTTGAATTTATTAGTATTTTGAGACTTCTATGAAATTTTGAAACATTTAGTTATTCAATGAAAAAATATTTTGAATCTATTATTATTTTTAGTCTGAATTTATTTGTATTTTGAGACTTTTATTAATTTTTGAAACATTTGGTTATTAAAGAAAAGAGTATTTATTTTGAACCTATTATTATTTTGAGTTAGAATTTATTAGTATTTTGAGACCTTTGCTAATTTTTTGAAACATTTAGTTATTATTTATTTTGAATCTATTCTTATTTACGACATGGGCCCATTGGGCGATGGACGATGTCTAGGCAAAACCACCCGCCAACTTGACCCCCTCGCCCACTCGATCGGCTCGATCCCCTTCTCTTAATCTGCGATGGTAGATGTCGAGGTAGCGTGCCGACCGCGATCACATCGACTTTGGAACCATTTCCCACGCGCATCGTTACCTCGTCCTTAGCCAATCTTCGCTTAATCCGTAGTCCCTGTTTCGAGTTGCAAATATTAGCAACAGAACCAGTATCAAATATCCAGGTGCTACTGCGAGCATTAGTAAGGTACACATCAATAATATGTATATCACATATACCTTTGTTCACTTTGCCATCCTTCTTATCCGCCAAATACTTGGGGCAGTTCCGCTTTCAGTGTCCAGTCTGCTTGCAGTAGAAGCACTTAGTTTCAGGCTTAGGTCTAGACTTGGGTTTCTTCTCTTGAGCAGCAACTTGCTTGCTGTTCTTTTTGAAGTTCCCCTTCTTCTTCCCTTTGCCCTTTTTCTTGAAACTGGTGGTCTTGTTAACCATCAACACTTGATGCTCCTTCTTGATTTCTACCTCCGCGGCTTTTAGCAT
>NW_025283313.1:0-1172 GCF_018294505.1 Triticum aestivum
GAGGATTGCTCACCACTCGGTAGGATTTTTATAACTTAGGCGAGCACGAGGCTGCAGCTAAGCCTCCGAGTGGAAGGCTGGCTTACCACTCGGTAGGATTTTGATAAACTTAGGCGAGTGCTTGGACTGCAGCTAAGCCCCCGAGTGAGAGGATTGCTCACCACTCGGTAGGATTTTTATAACTTAGGCGAGCACGAGGCTGCAGCTAAGCCTCCGAGTGGAAGGCTGGCTTACCACTCGGTAGGATTTTGATAAACTTAGGCGAGTGCTTGGACTGCAGCTAAGCCCCCGAGTGAGAGGATTGCTCACCACTCGGTAGGATTTTTATAACTTAGGCGAGCACGAGGCTGCAGCTAAGCCTCCGAGTGGAAGGCTGGCTTACCACTCGGTAGGATTTTCATAACTTAGGCGAAACGGATTCGCAGCTAAGCCTCCGAGTGAGAGGATTGCTCACCACTCGGTAGGATTTTCATAACTTAGGCGAAACGGATTCGCAGCTAAGCCTCCGAGTGAGAGTCTGGCTCACCACTCGACAGGATTTTTCCAAACTTAGGCGAAACGGATTCGCAGCTAAGCCACCCACTGAGGGGGAGTTTTTATGTGGACAAAAAGAAAAAGTGCTGACACAATTATTTCTAAACCCATGAATTACAGACGTTCTTTATTGCAACTCATCCGAGTGATACAACTTAAGAGTAAAACGGGCGGAGTAGCTCCGCGTTCCAAGCTCGGGGCTCGTCGATATTATGCTCGACGTTGTAAAGACGGTATGCCCCGTTGTGGAGAACCTTGGTGACGATGAAAGGGCCTTCCCAAGAAGGAGCAAGCTTATGTGGTTTGTGCTGATCCACTCGGAGAACCAGATCCCCTTCCTAGAAGGCTCGACCTCTCACATTTCGAGCGTGGAAACGGCGCAGATCTTGTTGGTAGATGGTCGACCGGATCAGAGCCATCTCCCTTTCTTCCTCTAAAAGGTCGACTGCGTCCTGCCGCGCTTGTTCAGCTTCTGCTTCGTTGTAGGTTTCGACTCGAGGAGCATTGTGGAGAAGATCACTTGGCAAGACTGCTTCGGCTCCATAGACCAAGAAGAATGGAGTTCTTCCGGTCGACCGATTGGGCGTGGTCCGCAGTCCCCAGAGCACAGATGGAAGTTCATCGACCCAAGCTCCAGC
>NW_025283314.1:0-1172 GCF_018294505.1 Triticum aestivum
GCTATGTTGTTACTCCACAGGGAATTGAAGTTGATAAAGCCAAGATTGAAGCTATTGAGAGTTGGCCGCAGCCCAAAACGGTCACACAAGTGAGGAGTTTTCTTGGCCTCGCTGGATTCTATAGGCGTTTTGTGAGAGATTTCAGCACCATTGCTGCACCTCTTAATGAGCTTACAAAGAAAGATGTGCCTTTTCTTTGGGGTACCGCACAGGAAGAAGCCTTCACGGTATTGAAAGATAAGTTGACACATGCTCCTTTACTCCAACTTCCTGATTTTAATAAGACTTTTGAGCTTGAATGTGATGCTAGTGGAATTGGATTAGGAGGTGTGTTATTACAAGATGGCAAACCTGTTGCATACTTTTCTAAAAAATTGAGTGGGCCTAGTCTGAATTATTCTACTTATGATAAAGAATTATATGCTCTTGTTCGGACTTTAGAAACATGGCAACATTATTTATGGCCCAAAGAATTTGTTATACATTTTGATCATGAATCTTTGAAACATATTAAAAGTCAAGCTAAACTGAATCGTAGACATGCTAAATGGGTTGAATTCATTGAGACTTTCCCTTATGTCATTAAACACAAGAAGGGAAAAGAAAATGTTATTGCTGATGCATTGTCTCGTCGCTATACTATGCTTTCACAACTTGACTTCAAAATATTTGGTTTAGAGACCATCAAAGATCAATATGTGCATGATGCTGATTTTAAAGATGTAATGCAGAATTGTAAAAAAGGAAGAATGTGGAACAAGTTTGTTGTTAACGATGGATTTGTGTTTCGTGCTAACAAGCTATGCATTCCAGCTAGCTCCGTTCGTCTTTTGTTGTTGCAGGAGGCGCATGGAGGAGGATTAATGGGACACTTTGGCGTGAAGAAGACGGAGGACGTACTTGCTACACATTTCTTTTGGCCAAAGATGAGACGGGATGTTGAGCGTTTTATTGCTCGCTGCACTACATGTCAAAAAGCTAAGTCACGACTCAATCCTCATGGTTTATATATGCCTTTGCCTGTACCTAGTGTTCCTTGGGAGGATATATCTATGGACTTTGTTTTAGGTTTACCTCGAACAAAGAAGGGGAGGGATAGCATATTTGTTGTCGTGGATAGATTCTCGAAAATGGCACACTTTATACCATGTCATAAAAGCGATGATGCTGTT
>NW_025283315.1:0-1172 GCF_018294505.1 Triticum aestivum
GGAGTCCGTTTTGGCTCCACAAGTAGTCAAAACATTTGTGATGACCAGATGCTTCAACGGATTCTTTCATAGGGAACTTTTGGAGAACTTTTCTTAAGGAGTCCGTTCAGAAACTTGTATGGATACTTTCTTAATGAGCACTCGACAAACGCATTTCGAGAACATACACAAAGTCCCAGCTATGGACCTAGTGCTTCATCATAACTGAGGTCTCTTGCATTTCCATACAAGTAATTGGATCTCGTATGGAGATGTTTAGTGAAATATAATGGAAAAAATCTAATGCAACTACACAAGAACTAGTCTGTAACTGTCGTTCGGCATCAGTTTTGCGAAGTGTTAACTCAAAAATGGATATCTGACTCATACGGAGTCCGTTTTGGCTCCACAAGTAGTCAATGTTTGTGACGACCAGATGCTTCAAAGGATTCTTTCATAGGGAACTTTTGGAGAAGTTTTCTTAAGGAGTTCGTTCAAAAACTTGTATAGAATCTTTCTTAATGAGCACTCAACAAATGCATTTCGAGAACATACACAAAGTCCCAGCTATGGACCTAGTGCATCATCATAACTGAGGTCTCATGCATTTCCCTACAAGTAATTGGATCTCATACGGAGATGTTTAGTGAAGTAGAATGGTAACAATAGAATGGAACTACACAAGAACTAGTCTCTAACTGTCCTTCGGAATCAGTTTTGCGCAGTGTTAACTGAAACATGGATATCTGACTCATACGGAGTCCGTTTTGGCTCCACAAGTAGGAAAAACATTTGTAAAGACCAGATGCTTCAAAGGATTTTTTAATAGGGAACTTTTGGAGAACTTTTCTTAAGGAGTTCGTTCAGAAACTTGTATAGAAACTTTCTTAATGAGCACTCGACAAACGCATTTCGAGAACATACACAAAGTCCCAGCTATGGACCTGGTGCGTCATCATAACTGAGGTCTCTTGCATTTCCCTACAAGTAATTGGATCTCAGATGGAGATGTTTAGTGAAGTAGAATGGAGAACATCGAATGCAACTACACAAGAATTAGTCTTTAACTGTCGTTCGGAATCAGTTTTGCGCAGTGTTAACTGAAACATGGATATCTGACCCATACGGAGTCCGTTTTGGCTCCACAAGTAGTCAAAACGTTTGTGACGACCAGATACTTCAAAGGATTCTTT
>NW_025283316.1:0-1172 GCF_018294505.1 Triticum aestivum
TGGTGGTATATGGCAGCGGTGGTAGTATTTGGATATGGATCGGTGGTGGTATATGGACACGGATTGGTGGTGGTATATGGATACGGATTCGGAGCGGTGGTGGTAGATGGCAGGGGCGATGATGATGGTGCGGCGACGGCGTGACAACTTGTGAACAGAACTCGAAACTCTAAAAGACTAGACGCTAAGACCAGCAACTGAACACGACGATGCAACCGCAAATTCAACAAAGCAAATACAGAAAAGATTATGCAAGGCTCAGATTGGTTCGGATGGGATGAACTAACCCTAATTTTTTTTTTGGCTTTTTCGTGGACTATAGGTATGAAGAACAGACTCGATCTAAACTACGAAAAACTGTAAAATCTCACCGAGCAACCTGGAAATCTGATACCACTTGATAGAGGCAAAGGTGTCCCGTCTTTCGATGAGATGATGGATATCGCTTTGGTGGCAGTTGACTTTGACGATCCGACTACGAACGTGCGAGGACGTCGCGCCTTAGCAATCGCTAAACCAACTCTGAGAGGTTATTGACCACGCCGGAGCACGATCAACCTGACCACGAGGGTCTGTTTCCTGCGAGCAAACGAAGAACAAGCAAGAAACTGAGATTGCAATCTTGATATTGCGAATATAAGATGAAAGCTTTATTGATCAAGGTGGGGTTCTGTGACGCCTTTGTCTGGTCGTTGAACACAAACGAAGTACGCGAAGTTGCAACTATGGCGAACTTTTAATCTAAACAAAACCCAAAGTCTAAACGATGCCCTAAGGGCTGTATATATGGAGGAAGAGGGGGGGAATTTCGTGGCCCTTGGTGGAGGGGTCCGAAATCAACCCTATCTCTTGTTTCCCCACACATACGGACTCTAAAAATAGCCTATACTTATGTATTTCGAAATTACATGGGCCTGGCCCAATAATAAGGTGACGCAGCACCTAAAATAGCCTCGGGACGAAATTTATGAAGTGGCATCTTGTATATTTCGTCCAAGGCTTCATGCACCCATTATGGTGGCTTCAAAGTCCTGAAATCATCACTTGTAACTCCGTTCTTGTTTCCCTTGCGCATGCCATTATCTCCATGCTTGTTCTTGCTCCAATGTTCATCCTTCTCCAAGCTAGGCCCTTCATTTGTAAGCAAAACAAATGTATCCAATTTAGGCAGC
>NW_025283317.1:0-1172 GCF_018294505.1 Triticum aestivum
CAATTTGATAAAAACTCTGTACACCATGGTAGAAACAATCACTATACTCTTGTTCATAAGGATAAAAATATTACTTTGCTTCCTATGACTCCTGATTCCATTTTGAAAGATGATATTAATAGAGCTAATAAAGCAAAACAGGAGAAGAATAAGAGTGAAAATCAGATTGTGGCAAAAGAATTTGAGCAACAAATGAAGCCTAATAATAAACCATCTAGTGTTGCTTCTGAAATTAAATTGAAAAGTGCATGTTTATTTGCCACCAAATCTGATATTGATGAGCTAGATTTCAGCAAATCTGTTTGCTATGCTTTTGTGTGCAAAGAGGCATTATTTTCATTTGAGGACGTGCCTTCCTCTTTGCCTCCTGCTGTCACTAACATTTTGCAGGAGTTCGCTGACGTCTTTCCACAAGACGTGCCACCGGGATTACCGCCTATTCGAGGGATTGAGCATCAGATTGACTTAATTCCCGGTGCTTCACTGCCAAACCGTGCACCATACCATACCAATCCAGAGGAGATGAAGGAGATTATGCGTCAAGTACAAGAGCTTCTCGACAAAGGTTATATACGCGAATCCCTTAGTCCTTGTGCTGTTCCTATTATTCTAGTGCCGAAAAAGGATGGTACATCACGTATGTGTGTTGATTGTAGAGGCATTAATAATATTACTATTCATTATCGTCATCCTATTCCTAGGCTCGATGATATGCTTGATGAATTGAGTGGCTCTACAATATTCTCCAAAGTTGATTTGCATAGTGGATACCATCAAATTCGTATGAAATTGGGAGATGAATGGAAAACAACATTTAAAACTAAGTTTGGATTATATGAGTGGTTAGTCATGCCTTTTGGGTTAACTAATGCACCTAGTACTTTCATGAGATTAATGAACGAAGTTTTACGTGCTTTCATTGGACGATTTGTGGTAGTTTACTTTGATGACATATTGATTTATAGCAGATCTTTGGAAGAACATTTGGAACATTTACGTGCTGTTTTTATTGCTCTACATGATGCACGTTTGTTTGGTAACCTTGGGAAGTGCACCTTTTGCACCGACCGAGTATCTTTTCTTGGCTATGTTGTTACTCCACAGGGAATTGAAGTTGATAAAGCCAAGATTGAAGCTATTGAGAGTTGGCCGCAGCCCAAAACGGTCACACA
>NW_025283318.1:0-1172 GCF_018294505.1 Triticum aestivum
GGGGTTCGTTTATGTGTCCGTCGTCAACACTGAGAGTTTTGGCCAATTCTGACGGGTTTCGTGGACTATTACCCACCGTTTTGGGGTCCCGAAGCTATTTCCATAGTTGTTGAACCCCAAGGTGTCCTTACGTGTTGGTCATCAACACTCGCAGTTTTGGCCGATTCTGGTCCGTTTCATGGACTATTACTCACGGTTTTGGGGTCCCGAAGCGATTTCCATAGTTGTTGAACTCCAAGGTGTGCTTACGTGTTGGTCATCAACACTCACAGTTTTGGTTGATTCTGGCCCGTTTCATGGACTATTACTCACCGTTTTGGGGTCCCGAAGCGATTTCCATGGTTGTCGAACTCCAAGGTGCGCTTACGTGTCGGTCATCAACAATCACAGTTTGGGCCGATTCTGGCCCGTTTCTTGGACTACTACTCTATTTTGGGGTCTCAGAGTCATTTCCATGATTGACGAACCCCAGGGCGCGTTTACGTGTCGGTCATCAACACTCACATATTTGGCCGAATCGTGTCCGTTTCGTGCACTATTACTCAGCGTTTTGGAGACCCAGAGGGATTTCCACGATTGATGAACCCCGGGGTGCATTTATGTGTCTTTCGTCAACACTCACAGTTTTGGCCAATTCTGACATGTTTCGTGGACTATTACTCACGGTTTTGGGGTCCCGAAGTGATTTCCATAGTTGTTGAACTCCAAGCTGTGCTTACGTGTTGGTCATCAACACTTGCAGTTTTGGCCGATTCTGGCCCGTTTCATGGACTATTACTCACCGTTTTGGGGTCCCAAAGCGATTTCCATGGTTGTCGAATTCCAAGGTGCGCTTACATGTCGGTCATCAACAATCACAGTTTGGGCCGATTCTGGCCCGTTTCTTGGACTATTACTCTATTTTAGGGTCTTGGAGTCATTTCGATGATTGACGAACCCTTGGTGCGTTTACGTGTCGGTGATCAACACTCACATATTCGGCCGATTCTAGTCCGTTTTGTGCACTATCACTCAGCGTTTTGGGGACCTAGAGCAATTTCCACGATCGATGAACCCCGGGGTTCGTTTATGTGTCCGTCGTCAACACTGAGAGTTTTGGCCAATTCTGACGGGTTTCGTGGACTATTACCCACCGTTTTGGGGTCCCGAAGCTATTTCCATAGTTGTTGAAC
>NW_025283319.1:0-1172 GCF_018294505.1 Triticum aestivum
TTTTTCTGTTTTATCTTTTGTATTTTCTTTCTTTTATTTATTTTCTGTTCTGTTTTATTTTTCTTATATAATAGTTTATAGTTTTTACAAAAAGTGAAACCCATAGCTAAAATAGAGTTACAATTATAACTACTGCCACGAAAGGTTTTATCCCTGAACAAAATAGTTTAGTATTTTATAAAACCCAAAATGCATTTATTTAATTGTTTTACCTACTGTTTTAATCATTTTAGGGTATTAAAACATTTTATAAAAGTGGGGTTTCTTCACCACAATTAACTTTGCATTATTTGGCACAACTCGAATATTTTAGTTTTAAAGTTTGAAAACTTTTATCGTTTGATTTGATTTTGAATTTGAATTTGAATCAGTTTCGAACTAACGCGAGATTAGCAACAGTAATTGTGCTGACGTGGCATCATTAACAGTGGTTTACTGTAGCTTAAGTATCCGGGCGTCACAATTCTCCTCCACTACAAGAAATCTCGTCCCGAGATTTAAGCGGTGGAGTAATGAGGGAAAGGTGCTGGTAGCGAAAAACCTAACGAGTCTTCTCGGTCTTGGCTGCCCTTTCGAAGAGGTTGATCCCTTTCATTGATGTCTTCATTTCTCTGTTTCAGGTCCTCATGGTGAAGTCGGCTTTTTTTTCTTCGGGAATTCCATCGCATTTACAAATAAGTAACGGGGCAGGTCGGCAACGAGAGAATGTTATAAGTGTTATAATCTGGGATTAACCCATGAATGAGCATATGAGTACCTCTCGAGTTTGAACATTTAAAAGACATCGAGAGTAAGGTTGGGAGGTACAATAAGAAGTTTCAAGTAGCCAGGCAATCGTTCAATGCCTAGTCAGAAGGTGAAAGTGGTTTCAAAGCAACGGGATAATTATTGTGTCCGATGCCAGAATTGATGATCTCATCGGAAAGGTGGCTCATGAATTACTTACGAGTCCACGCGGGAGGAATAACTTTGGAACTGGGGTGTGCAGGAGAGTCAGGTTTCGATCCTGTGGAACTGTGGGTTATGGGCCCACCATGTGGGTTAAAAGTAGGAAAGGCAGTGACGTCTTGCACAATCATGTAAGCAAGGCATGTTAGAGGATAGCCTGACAGTTATGTCGGCAACAATGTCGGTACCAAGGGCGAGGGACGAAGAGAACCATCTTCCTGCTC
>NW_025283320.1:0-1172 GCF_018294505.1 Triticum aestivum
TCATGTTTTGCCCTAGGGAGAGGTTTAGTCAACGGATCTGCTACATTCAGGTCCGTATGTACTTTACAAATATCTATGTCTCCATTTTGAACACTTTCACGAATGGAGTTGAAGCGACGCTTGATATGCCTGGTCTTCCTGTGAAACCTGGGCTCCTTCGCAAGGGCAATGGCTCCAGTGTTGTCACAGAAGAGAGTCATCGGGCCCGACGCATTGGGAATCACCCCTAGGTCGGTAATGAACTCCTTCATCCAGACTGCTTCCTGTGCTGCCTCCGAGGCTGCCATGTACTCCGCTTCACATGTAGATCCCGCCACGACGCTTTGCTTGCAACTGCACCAGCTTACTGCTCCTCCATTCAAAATATACACGTATCCGGTCTGTGACTTCGAGTCATCCAGATCTGTGTCGAAGCTAGCGTCGACGTAACCCTTTACGACGAGCTCTTCGTCACCTCCATACACGAGAAACATATCCTTAGTCCTCTTCAGGTACTTCAGGATATTCTTGACCGCTGTCCAGTGTTCCATGCCGGGATTACTTTGGTACCTTCCTACCAAACTTACGGCAAGGTTTACATCAGGTCTGGTACACAGCATGGCATATATAATAGACCCTATGGCCGAGGCATAGGGGATGACACTCATCTTTTCTATATCTTCTGCCGTGGTCGGACATTGAGCCGTGCTCAATTGCACAACTTGCAATACAGGCAAGAACTCCTTCTTGGACTGATCCATACTGAACTTCTTCAATATCTTGTCAAGGTATGTACTCTGTGAAAGACCAATGAGGCGTCTTGATCTATCTCTATAGATCTTGATGCCTAATATATAAGCAGCTTCTCCAAGGTCCTTCATTGAAAAACACTTATTCAAATAGGCCTTTATACTTTCCAAGAATTCTATATCATTTCCCATCAACAGTATGTCATCCACATATAATATGAGAAATGCTACAGAGCTCCCACTCACTTTCTTGTAAACACAGGCTTCTCCATAAGTCTGTGTGAACCCAAACGCTTTGATCATCTCATCAAAGCGAATGTTCCAACTCCGAGATGCTTGCACCAGCCCATAGATTGAGCGTTGGAGCTTGCATACTTTGTTAGCATTCTTAGGATCGACAAAACCTTCCGGCTGCATCATATACAACTCTTCCTTAAGGAAGCC
>NW_025283321.1:0-1172 GCF_018294505.1 Triticum aestivum
ATGTGGATAAGCTGTTCTATGACTTCCACATGGCCGTCGAGACCACTCTCGAAGAATGAAATGATGGAAATGCAATTATAATTTGTCTAATGTCCTATTCAAAAGATTTCTGAGTTTCAAAGGAGGAGAAAATTCAAAGTAATAAATCAAAAGGTTATGAAAAATTGCTAAAAATTATGTGACTCCTACATATATAAGTTGTTGTAGGATTTTCAAATGGCGGCAAAGACAACTTCGAAACAAGAAACGAACAAAGGCTTCTATCACTTGTTGATAATGCAATTTAAACAAGTTTTTCAGTTTCGCAAAAATAAAAACTCTACCATGATGGATCAAAACGGTAAATTTTTTATCAAACTATCAGATTTCTATAGGTAATTTGCTATCTGAGGTGCATATAGATGCATGGACAAACCTCGAAGCTTGAAATGGTGGAAACGATTTTGGAATATGTCGATGACGCTTAATTAATAAGTTTTCAGTTTTAAACAAAGTGAAAATCTATATTGAAGGATCAAAAGGTAACAAAATTGGTGACGAAATTATATGATTACTAGTTATAAGTTGTTATACGAGATCCATATGGTCGAACATACTACTTCCGAAGCTTCAAAGGAAGAAATGCTGGTGGAAGGTCTCAATGATGCTATTTAAGTAAGTTTTTTGTTTAGCCAATAAAAAATCATCGGCAACAGATCAAAAGTTTATGTAAAGGTGCCAAACATGAATAATTTATGTGGATAAGCTGTTCTATGACTTCCACATGGCCGTCGAGACGACTCTCGAAGAATGAAATGATGGAAATGCAATTATAATGTGTCTAATGTCCTATTCAAATGATTTCTGAGTTTCAAAGGAGGAGAAAATTCAAAGTAATAAATCAAAAGGTTATGAAAAACTGCTAAAAATTATGTGACTCCTACATATATAAGTTGTTGTAGGATTTTCAAATGGCGGCAAAGACAACTTCGAAACAAGAAACGAACAAAGGCTTCTATCACTTGTTGATAATGCAATTTAAACAAGTTTTTCAGTTTCGCAAAAATAAAAACTCTACCATGATAGATCAAAACGGTAATTTTTTTATCAAACTATCAGATTTCTATAGGTAATTTGCTATCTGAGGTGCATATAGATGCATGGACAAACCTCGAAGCTTGGAATGGTGGAAA
>NW_025283322.1:0-1172 GCF_018294505.1 Triticum aestivum
AACTTTAAACCTTTTCAGAGTTCATTTGAAATGCTTTGCAATTTTACGGTCTTATAGCTCGAAATAATTAGTAAATGCATGAAAAATAACAAATGAAGTCAGAAAGGATTGAAAAATGATATGTGGCTTTGAATGGTGCATTTTGAACACACAAAAAGTCAGGAGTTCAAATAAGTTTTAAAAAATGAAATCCCTTTGTAACAGACGAGTTTCCGTATGAAATCATGATACTTTGAAACAGATTGTCCGTTTTGTACACGAAGTGCGTCCAGTTTTTTCCGTAACCCTCTCAACTTTCTTGCACATGCTATGTCGATGAAATGATGATACCATGCCAACTTTCAACCTTTTCAGAGTTCATTTGAAATGCTTTTCAATTTTCGGGTCCTATAGCTCAAAATAATTAGTAAATGCATGAAAAATAACAAATGAAGTCAGTAAGGGTTGAAAAATGATGATGTGGCTTTGAATGGTACAATTTGAACACACAAAAAGTCAGGAGTTCAAATAAGTTTTAAAAAATGGAATACCTTTGTAACAGACGAGTTTCCGTATGAAATCCTGATACTTTGAAAGAGATTGTCCGTTTTGTACACGAAGTGCATCCAGTGTTGGTCGTAACCCTCTCAACTTTCTTGCATATGCTATGTGGATGAAATGATGATACCATGCCAACATTCAACCTTTTCAGAGCTGATTTGAAATGCTTTTCAATTTTAGGGTCTTATAGCTCAAAATAATTAGTAAATGCATGAAAAATAGCAAATGAAGTTAGAAAGGATTGAAAAATGATGATGTGGCTTTGAATGGTGCATTTTGAACACACAAAAAGTCAGGAGTTCAAATAAGTTTTAAAAAATGAAATCCCTTTGTAACAGACGAGTTTCCGTATGAAATCATGATACTTTGAAAGAGATTGTCCGTTTTGTACACGAAGTGCATCCAGTTTTTGCCGTAACCCTCTCAACTTTCTTGAACATTCTATGTGGATGAAATGATGATACCATGCCAACTTTAAACCTTTTCAGAGTTCATTTGAAATGCTTTGCAATTTTACGGTCTTATAGCTCAAAATAATTAGTAAATGCATGAAAAATAACAAATGAAGTCAGAAAGGATTGAAAAATGATATGTGGCTTTGAATGGTGCATTTTGAACACACAAAAAGTCAG
>NW_025283323.1:0-1172 GCF_018294505.1 Triticum aestivum
GAATTAATCATGAACTTGCCTAATATTCCAACAATCCAAAAACCTAATTATAGGCAATTTCCTGAGTTAACTATGGCTGGATTCGCTGATGCACTGAGGCCGGATAAGTTTACCGGTGTGCACTTTAAGAGGTGGCAGGTGAAGACCACGCTCTGGCTTACTGCTCTGAAAGTTTTCCACGCTAGTGTTGGTGCTCCAGAGGGAATGACCGACGAAGATCGGAGAAAATTCCAGGAAGCCAATACTATGTTTGTGGGATGCATTCTGAGTGTTCTTGCTGACCGTCTGTGTGATGTGTACATGCACATAAACGACGGAAAAATTCTGTGGGATGCACTGAATGCAAAATTCGGTGCAACAGATGCAGGCAGTGAACTGTACATCATGGAGAGTTTTCATGACTACAAGATGGTGAATAACCGTTCTGTGGTTGAACAAGCTCATGAGATACAGTGCATTGTGAAGGAATTTGAACTCCTTAAATGTGTTCTACCCGACAAATTCGTGGCTGGGTGCATGATTGCAAAGTTGCCTCTTTCATGGAGGAATTTCGCCACAACTCTGAAGCATAAGAGGCAGGAGATATCAGTTGAAAATATGATTGCATCTCTTGATGTTGAAGAAAAAGCTCGGGCTAAAGATACCACTGAAAAAGGAGGTGAGGTTCAGCCTACTGCTAACATGGTGCAGAGGTACCCACAGAACAAGAACAAAGGGAAGAACAAACCTGTTTTCAACAAGCCTACCAAGACTACTACCTTCAAGAAGAAGAAGTTCAACAAGGCTGAGCTAGAGTGCTACGCCTGTGGGAAGCCTGGACACTTTTTCAAGGAATGCCCTGAACGTGCAGACCGCAGAGGGAAAACAAGCTCCAAGACTGTCAACATGGTGACCGCTAGCAATACTGATGGGTATGGTAATTTACCTATTGTGCTTTCAGTATTTCAATCATCTTCGTGGTGGATTGATTCGGGTGCTAACGTTCATGTGTGTGCTGACATCTCCCTGTTTACTTCTTATCAGGTCGCAAGGGATTCTTCCGTCCTAATGGGGAATGGGTCACATGCTTCTGTTCGTGGCATTGGCACGGTGGATCTGAAGTTTACTTCGGGAAAGATCGTGCAACTAAGGAACGTGCAGCATGTCCCTACTATGAACAAGAATCTAGTTAG
>NW_025283324.1:0-1172 GCF_018294505.1 Triticum aestivum
CGTCAACCGCCTTACAGGTGGCCCAGGAGAGTGCCAGGCGTGCCCAGGGGGAAGGGCGGGCCCCCCTATCTCCTGGCCACCTCGGACACTGTTTCGCATTGATTCTTCCTCCGAAAAATCCCAAATATTCCAAAATAATTCTCCGTCCATTTTTATCCCATTTGGACTCCGTTTGATATTGGTTTTCTGCGAAACATAAAACATGCAACAAACAAGAACTGGCACTGGGCACTAGATCAATATGTTAGTCCCAAAAATAGTATAAAAAGTTGCCAACAATATATGAAAGTTGAAGAATATGGGCATGGAACAATCAAAAATTATAGATACGACGGAGACGTATCAGCATCCCCAAGCTTAATTCCTACTCGTCCTCGAGTAGGTAAATTATAAAAAAGATAATTTTTTATGTGGAATGCTACCTAGCATAATCTTGATCATATGTCTAATCATGGCATGAATATTAAGATACGAGTGATTCAAAGAAATAGTCTATCATTTGACATAAAAACAATAATACTTTGAGTGTACTAATAAAGCAATCATGTCTTTTCAAAGCAACAAGGCCAAAGCAAGCTTATCCCTACAAAATCATATAGTTTGGCCATGCTTCATTTTCGTCACACAAAATGCTCCCATCATGCACAACCCCAATGACAAGACGAGCAATTGGTTCATACTTTTTAACGCGCTTCAGCTTTTTCTACCCTCACTCAATACATGAGCGCAGACCATGGATATAGCACTATAGGTGGAATAGAATATAATGGTGGAGGTTTATATGGAGAAGACAAAAAGGGAGAAAGTCTCACATCGACGCGGCTAATCAACGGGCTATGGAGATGCCCATCAATTGATGTCAATGCGAGGAGTAGGGATTGCCATGCAACGGATGCACTAGGATCTATAAGTGTATGAAAGCTCAAACTGAAAGCTAAGTGGGTGTGCATCCAACTTGCTTGCTCATGAAGACCTAGGGAATTTGAGGAAGCCCATCATTGGAATATACAAGCCAAGTTCTATAATGAAAATTCCCCCTAGTAAATGAAAGTGACAACATATGAGACTCTCTATATGAAGAACATGGTGCTACTCTGAAGCACAAGTGTGGTAAAAGGATAGTAACATTGCCCCTTTTCTTTTTCTTTTTTCTTTCTTTTTTTCTTTTTTTT
>NW_025283325.1:0-1172 GCF_018294505.1 Triticum aestivum
TGGGAAAACATAGTCTTTTTTTCTTTTTTTTTGAGGGAAAACATGGTCTCTTTATTGCATGATAATATATGGTACAATTGTAGTGTCATTCGGCTGCAGTAGCCAATTATATCGACCATGAACTAATGATACAACGCTTTTCACAAAATTGTGAGCCTCCATATTAGACATTCTGCATTCATGGATAATCCAGACCTCTTCGAACTCCTGACAACGGATATTGATCTCATGTAGAATCGGGTTGGAGATAGCTTTACTTCTTCCATTAATCTGTTTAACTACCGCTTCCGCGTCGCAAGCAATAATAAGCCTTCGGAGGTTCAGATCTGCTGCAAGGGATAGGGCCTCCAAACATGCCATTGCTTCAAGCATTCCAGGGTCATCACAACTGTCAATGATGCGTGCGGACGAGCCAAGGTAAACTCCTTGGGCGTCTCGGCACACAGCGGCCGCCGCACCCTTGCAACTGTTCTTGGCTATTCCTCCATCTACATTAATTTTGACAAAACCTTCCATTGGTGGGATCCACTTTGGCACCTGCACTGACCGTGGCATAGTTGTACCTTGCTTCTGTGAAGCGTCTGCGATGATGTCCAGGTCTGCTAGATATCTCATGATGAAACCATGAATTGCCTCTGGGCTCTGGAAGATCGATTCGTGGATTGCTTTCCGCCTTGCGCTCCATATTGCCCATAAAGTAATGATGAGCTTTGTAAATTCTGCATGTGGTAGCGTTTCAAGCATGTGAAATAGCCATTCCTTCGCTTCTGGGCATGTTGTCATGCTCATATGCTCTGTAAGTGAGTCATCGACGAGTGCCCACACGCATCTTGCCATGGTGCAGTCGAGTAATGAGTGTCGCCATGTGTCGTTCTCTGCACCACATAGTTCACACCTTGCTGAAGTAGCCATCTTTCGGTGGTGCAGCACTGCTCCTGACGGCATGGATCGCTGGGCTAGCCGCCACACAAACACAAGTATTTTTGACGGAACTTTGATTTTCCATAAGGTTGTTCACACCTTCTCTGAGAGGCTCGAGCTTGAACTTGGCCTACCTTCTAACCAATCCTCTCGCACTTTTTTTGTTGTAACCAACATACGGTAACATGATCTTACCGAAAATACTCCCGTTTTCTCATGATGACATGCCCAAAAATCCTCCTGCTGAACCG
>NW_025283326.1:0-1172 GCF_018294505.1 Triticum aestivum
ATGGCAAACCTGTTGCATACTTTTCTGAAAAATTGAGTGGGCCTAGTCTGAATTATTCTACTTATGATAAAGAATTATATGCTCTTGTTCGGACTTTAGAAACATGGCAACATTATTTATGGCCCAAAGAATTTGTTATACATTCTGATCATGAATCTTTGAAACATATTAAAAGTCAAGCTAAACTGAATCGTAGACATGCTAAATGGGTTGAATTCATTGAGACTTTCCCTTATGTCATTAAACACAAGAAGGGAAAAGAAAATGTTATTGCTGATGCATTGTCTCGTCGCTATACTATGCTTTCACAACTTGACTTCAAAATATTTGGTTTGGAGACCATCAAAGATCAATATGTGCATAATGCTGATTTTAAAGATGTAATGCAGAATTGTAAAGAAGGAAGAATGTGGAACAAGTTTGTCGTTAACGATGGATTTGTGTTTCGTGCTAACAAGCTATGCATTCCAGCTAGCTCCGTTCGTCTTTTGTTGTTGCAGGAAGCGCATGGAGGAGGATTAATGGGACATTTTGGCGTGAAGAAGACGGAGGACGTACTTGCTACACATTTATTTTGGCCAAAGATGAGACGGGATGTTGAGCGTTTTATTGCTCGATGCACTACATGTTAAAAAGCTAAGTCACGACTCAATCCTCATGGTTTATATATGCCTTTGCCTGTACCTAGTGTTCCTTGGGAGGATATATCTATGGACTTTGTTTTAGGTTTACCTCGAACAAAGAAGGGGAGGGATAGCATATTTGTTGTCGTGGATAGATTCTCGAAAATGGCACACTTTATACCATGTCATAAAAGCGATGATGCTGTTAATGTTGCTGATTTGTTCTTTCGTGAAATTATTCGCTTGCATGGTGTGCCAAATACTATTGTTTCAGATCGTGATACTAAATTTCTTAGCCACTTTTGGAGATGTTTATGGGCTAAGTTGGGGACTAAACTGCTTTTTAGTACTACTTGTCACCCCCAAACTGATGGACAAACTGAAGTAGTCAATAGAACGTTGTCTACTATGCTTACGGCTGTTTTGAAGAATAATAAGAAAATGTGGGAGGAATGCTTGCCTCATATTGAATTTGCTTATAATCGTTCATTGCATTCTACTACTAAGATGTGCCCTTTTGAAGTTGTGTATGGTTTCCTACCTCGTGCA
>NW_025283327.1:0-1172 GCF_018294505.1 Triticum aestivum
AAACTTTTGCATCTTTTGCCTTTTATTTTGGAGTTGGTTTTCTCTCTGTGGTTTTTCAAGTGCTCCGTAAGGTCAACATAACTTCACCTTCTATACACCATCTCCTCGCCCCAAACTTCTGCCCACTGATCATGCCATGTGTATAGTACAATATAGAATTTTCTTACAAAAGTAATTTGGCCAAAAAGCATTTTCTAAATTTAGTTTTCGAAAAACCCCTAAATTGAGGTTTGCACTAGAAGTACTTGATTTAGGGCATGAAAAATCATTCAAAGAGTATGTTTGAGTCGTATTAGGTATAGGACTCCCATAAACTAGAAAAATATAATTTTAAAAGTTATTTTGCTATTTTATTTAAAGGCTTTTTCTTTAGGCCAAAAATGGTCTTTAATAGGTTAAAATTATTTTTAATGATTTAAAAATATTTGTGAAAATCTAGGGAGACTCAATGGACATATATTGTCCATATATAAGGGTTTCAACACATGGTCATGTTGAAAATATTGGTCAAACCCCTCAAAAACCCTTTCTGGATATTTCAAGCTTTTGAAATATTTACAAAGGAAATATTCTATAAAAATTCCAAGAAACTTCTAGCAAGTCACACATGCATAATGTGATGATTTTGCAAGGTTTCATCCCAATCCAAATTGTTTTGGTTCACAAAAATGCCCCAAAACCTTCTCTGTCCAGAATCAAATTTGAACAACTTTACATTGTCAACTTTATCCTTTTGCTGTCAAACTTTGTGGGCATGCTCTAAATCCTAAATGGTGACACTACACCAAGTGGTGCATCAAGGAGAATAGTTTTTCATGACTAGATCTTGGAAAACAAATTTCTGTTGATTTCCAGGGTTTACAAATGTTGCATTGGCAACTTTGCCCAAATAAACTCAATCTTGCTGGAACCTCCTATTTTCTTATGCCATTTGACCCTATCAAGACTTATTACAAGGGGAGTTCATCTTCTTGCCCAAAACATCAACAAACACCTTCTGCCATTTTTCTAAATACACCAATTTGACCACTTCCACTAATCTCCATGAGTTCTACTTTTTACCACAACCCCTCCTAGTCCCCCTCTAGCACTTGTATGCTTTTCTGCCCGATGAAGCAATGATGAAGGGGGGATAACCCCATTTTTCTTCTCTGGACAGTGAATTCCTCCCT
>NW_025283328.1:0-1172 GCF_018294505.1 Triticum aestivum
ATATTAGTATACTCCTTATAGTCTAAAATGGTCTGAATCTCTCTATTTAATCCACCCAGAAAACGTGCAAGCATAGCTTCATTCTCCTCAACAATACCACATCTAATCATGCCAGTTTGTAATTCCTGATAATATTCTTCTACAGAATTTTTCCCTTGTCTTAAACGCTGCAATTTTTGAAGCAATTCACGTTGATAATATGGTGGAACCCAACGCGTACGCATAGCAGTTTTCAAAGCAGCCCAAGTAGTTGGAATAGGATATAATCTACAATGTTCAGACCACCATACACATGCAAAACTAGTGAAAGCACAAACAGCAGCAGCAACTCGTCTCTCCTCAGGATATTGTAAACATGTAAATCGTTGTTCAGTTTCTAACTCCCAAGTAAGATATATATCTGGAACATATCTACCCTCAAATGGTGGAATATTCAATTTCAGTTTAGGAATATGGACATCATCACGTACCTGAGGTGGTGGTGCAGGCCTACCATGACGAATATATACCTGAGGTCGACCTGCTGGTGGTGGTGCTGGTGGCTGCTCGTAGATCTGATTTTGATCAACCTCATCCTCATAATCACCCGCATACTCATCATCCTCCTGGGTACCAGCAGGAGCAGTAGCAGGAGCCAAAGAAGCACCAACAGCAGTAGCAGTGGCACCAGAAGTTTGTCCGGTCTCAATAGGAACACGCTGTGCTCGTCCATACTGATTCGGAAGGGGGCGTAGTTGTTGTTGTTGCAGAGGTGCGACAGGTGCAGCCGGTGGTGGAAGACGCGCAAGCAGTTCATTAAATCTGTTATCGAGCTTTGTTTCGAACGTCTTCTCAAGGCCAGTGATCTTCTCCATGGCCTCTTCAAAATTGTTCAGCACATCTTGTACCTGTTCAGTCATCATTTGCTGAAACTTATCATGAAGCTCCTTGTTCGATAAGTTCTCCCAGTCAATCTCGTCGGCTTGTGATCCTGGCATGGTTAGCAGCAATAGAAACACACAAGAATATGATCCTACAGACTACTAAGAAGTGGTGGTGGTGTATCACAAATCCGTCAAGCAAATCTCAAATTCTTACCAGTTCTTACCCAGCAGCAGGCGGTGATCGGCAACCGTTGTAGTCAAAAACTCTCAAAGCGTGGATAGAGCGATTACCAGGGAGAGTCGAACACA
>NW_025283329.1:0-1172 GCF_018294505.1 Triticum aestivum
CTAGGATGTGACAACTCACCCCCACTCAAAAGAATCTCGTCCCGAGATTTAGGATCCGTTGGGAAGAAGGTGGGGTACTCAAGTCGAAGACGATCCTCCCTTTCCCAAGTAGCTTCTTTCTCGGAATGGTGTGACCATTGAACTTTGAGAAACTTGATGTTTCGGCGTCGAGTGGTACGCTCGGCTTGATCAAGGATTCGAACGGGATACTCCCGATATGTGAGATTATCTTGGAGATCAAGCGTTTCGTGGTCCACTCCACGGATAGGATCCGAGAAGCAACGCCTGAGTTGGGAAACGTGGAAGACGTCATGAACCTTGGAAAGATGCGGGGGTAGTTCCAATTGGTAGGCAACTTCTCCTCGCTTGGCAAGAATGCGAAAGGGTCCAATGTAGCGAGGGGCCAATTTGCCTTTGATACCGAATCGGTGGGTTCCCTTTAAAGGGGTCACCCGGAGGTAAGCCTTCTCGTCAACCTCAAAAATCATAGCCTTATGTTTGCGATCATAATGGCTCTTTTGGCGAGATTGGGCTGTTTTCAATTTCTCACGAATAATGCGAACCTGCTCTTCTGCTTCCTGAATCATATCCGGGCCAAAGAGTTGTCTTTCCCCGGTTTCTGACCAGTTAAGAGGCGTTCGACATTTTCGTCCATAGAGAACCTCGAAAGGGGATTTGCCCAAACTAGCTTGGTAACTATTGTTATAAGCGAACTCGGCGAATGGAAGGCATTTCTCCCAATCCATGCCGAAAGAGATGACAGAAGCTCGGAGCATATCCTCCAGAATTTGATTAACTCGTTCTACCTGACCACTTGATTGAGGGTGAAAGGCGGTGCTAAAAGAGAGACGAGTTCCCATAGCATTTTGGAAACTTTCCCAAAATCGAGAGGTGAAGAGACTTCCACGGTCTGAGTTAATTTCCAATGGAACACCATGCAGAGACACTATTCGGGAGATGTACAAGTCTGCTAGCTGGCTAGCGGTTATACTCTCACGAACAGGTAGGAAGTGGGCTACTTTGGACAGACGATCGACAACAACGAAGATAGCATTGTTTCCCCTCTTGGTCCTGGGAAACCCAGTAATGAAATCCATACCGATTTTATCCCATTTCCATTCAGGAATAGCCAGAGGCTGAAGGGTGCCAGCAGGCCGTTGATGCTCTGCTTT
>NW_025283330.1:0-1172 GCF_018294505.1 Triticum aestivum
TATGTACTTTGCAAATATCTATGTCTCCATCTTGAACGTTTTCACGGATGGAGTTGAAATGACGCTTGATGTGCCTGGTCTTCTTGTGAAACCTGGGCTCCTTAGCAAGGGCAATAGCTCCAGTGTTGTCACAGAAGAGAGTGATCGGCCCCGATGCATTAGGTATGACTCCTAGGTTGGTGATGAACTCCTTCATCCATATTGCTCCATGTGATGCCTCCGAGGCTGCAATGTACTCCGCTTCACATGTAGATCCCGCCACGACGCTCTGCTTGCAACTGCACCAGCTTACTACTCCACGATTCAACATATACACGTATCCGGTTTGTGACTTAGAGTCATCCAGATCTGTGTCGGAGCTAGCGTCGACGTAACCCTTTACGACGAGCTCTTCGTCACCTCCATAGACGAGAAACATATCCTTAGTCCTTTTTAGGTACTTCAGGATATTCTTGACCACTGCCCAGTGTTCCTTGCCGGGATTACTTGGGTACCTACCTACCAAACTTACGGCAAGGTTTACATCAGGTCTGGTACACAGCATGGCATACATAATAGATCCTATGGCTGAGGCATAGGGGATGACACTCATCTCGTCTTTATATTCTGCCGTGGTCGGGCATTGAGCCGAGCTCAATCTCACACCTTGCAATACAGGCAAGAACCCTTTCTTGGACTGATCCATATTGAACTTCTTCAATATCTTATCAAGGTATGTGCTTTGTGAAAGACCTATGAGGCGTCTCGATCTATCCCTATAGATCTTGATGCCTAATATGTAAGCAGCTTCTCCAAGGTCCTTCATTGAAAAACACTTATTCAAGTAGGCCTTAATGCTGTCCAAAAGTTCTATATCATTTCCCATCAAAAGTATGTCATCTACATATAATATGAGAAATGCTACAGAGCTCCCACTCACTTTCTTGTAAACGCAGGCTTCTCCATAAGTCTGCATAAACCCAAACGCTTTGATCATCTCATCAAAGCGAATGTTCCAACTCCGAGATGCTTGCACCAGCCCATAAATGAATTATTGGAGCTTGCATACCTTGTTAGCATTCTTAGGATCGACAAAACCTTCCAGCTGCATCATATACAGTTCTTCCTTAAGATAGCTATTAAGGAATGTCGTTTTGACGTCCATCTGCCATATCTCATAATCATAGTATGCG
>NW_025283331.1:0-1172 GCF_018294505.1 Triticum aestivum
GTCGGTATCCCAATACCTTGTTCAGTCTCGTTACCGGCAAGTCACTTTACTCGTACCGTAATGCATGATCCCGTGTCCAACACCTTGGTCACATTGAGCTCATTATGATGATGCATTACCGAGTGGGCCCAGAGATACCTCTCCGTCATACGGAGTGACAAATCCCAGTCTCGATCCGTGTCAACCCAACAGATACTTTCGGAGATACCTGTAATGCACCTTTATAGTCACCCAGTTACGTTGTGACGTTTGATACACCCAAGGCACTCTTACGGTATCCGGGAGTTACACGATCTCATGGTTGAAGGAAGAGATACTTGACACTGGCAAAGCTCTAGCAAAACGAACTACACGATCTTTTATGCTATGCTTAGGATTGGGTCTTGTCCATCACATCATTCTCCTAATGATGTGATCCCGTTATCAACGACATCCAATGTCCATAGTCAGGAAACCATGACTATCTGTTGATCACAACGAGCTAGTCAACTAGAGGCTCACCAGGGACATATTGTGGTCTAAGTATTCACACGTGTATTACGATTTCCGGATAATACAGTTATAGCATGAATAAAAGACTTTTTTCATGAACATTGAAATATAATAATACTTTTATTATTGCCTCTAGGGCATATTTCCAACAGTCTCTCACTTGCACTAGAGTCACCAATCTAGTTACATTGTGATGAATCGAACACCCATAGAGTTCTGGTGTTGATCATGTTTTGCACGCGAGAGAGGTTTAGTCAGCGGATCTGCGACATTCAGATCCGTGTGCACTTTGCAAATCTCTATGTCTCCATCTTGAACATTTTCACGGATGGAGTTGAAACGACGCTTGATGTGCCTGGTCTTCTTGTGAAACCTGGGCTCCTTGGCGAGGGCAATAGCTCCAGTGTTGTCACAGAAGAGTTTGATCGGCCCCGACGCATTGGGTATGACTCCTAGGTCGGTGATGAACTCCTTCACCCAAATCGCTTCATGCGCTGCCTTCGAGGCTGCCATGTACTCCGCTTCACACGTAGATCCCGCCACGACGCTCTGCTTGCAGCTGCACCAGCTTACTGCTCCACCATTCAACATATACACGTATCCGGTTTGTGACTTAGAGTCATCCAGATCTGAGTCGAAGCTAGCGTCGACGTAACCCTTTACGACGAGCTCTTCGTCTC
>NW_025283332.1:0-1172 GCF_018294505.1 Triticum aestivum
CCCTAGGGGGGCGCGCCATGAGGAGGGGGAAACCTACTCCAAGTAGGTTTCCCTCTCTTTTCCTTATCTTATTTGGAGGGGGAAGGAAAGAGTACTAGTATTAGGAAGTAGTACTAGTAGTAGTAATAGGAAGAGGGGGAAGGAGAAAGGAAAGGGGGGGCCGGCCCCCCTCCCCAATTCGGATTGGGCTTGGGGGGGCGTGCCCCCCTCCCTTTCTCCTTCTCTCTTCCTCCTACATGGGCCCAATAAGGCCCATATACCTCCCGGGGGGTTCCGGTAAACTCCCGGGGCTCCAAACTTCTCCGGAACCTTTCCGGTGTCCAAATATATCCGTCCAATATATCAATCTTTATGTCTCGACCATTTCGAGACTCCTCGTCATGTCCGTAATCATATCCGGGACTCCGAACAACCTTCGGTACATCAAAATACATAAACTCATAATATAACTGTCATCGAAACCTTAAGCGTGCGGACCCTACGGTTCGAGAACGATGTAGACATGACTGAGACACATCTCTGGTCAATAACCAATAGCGGGACCTGGATGCCCATATTGGTTCCTACATATTCTACGAAGATCTTTATCGGTCAAACCGCATAACAACATACGTTGTTCCCTTTGTCATCGGTATGTTACTTGCCCGAGATTTGATCGTCGGTATCCAATACCTAGTTCAATCTCGTTACCGGCAAGTCTCTTTACTCGTTCGTAATGCATCATCCCGTAACCAACTCATTTGGTCACATTGCTTGCAAGGCTTATAATGATGTGCATTACCGAGAGGGCCCAGAGATACCTCTCCGACAATCGGAGTGACAAAACCTAATCTCGAAATACGCCAACTCAACATGTACCTTCGGAGACACCTGTAGTACTCCTTTATAATCACCCAGTTACGTTGTGACGTTTGGTAGTACCCAAAGTGTTCCTCCGATAAACGGGAGTTGCATAATTCTCATAGTTACAGGAACATGTATAAGTCATGAAGAAAGCAATAGCAACATACTAAACGATCAAGTGCTAGGCTAACGGAATGGGTCATGTCAATCACATCATTCTCCTAATGATGTGATCCCATTAATCAAATGACAACTCTTTTGTCCATGGCTAGGAAACATAACCATCTTTGATAAACGAGCTAGTCAAGTAGAGGCATACTAGTGACACT
>NW_025283333.1:0-1172 GCF_018294505.1 Triticum aestivum
TGAACCCGTAAGCCGTTGTAATAGTCACCCAGTCACGGATGACGTTTAACAAACCCGAAAGTTCACAAAGCAAGTATGAAGGAACTCGATACTCTCATGGTCTAAGGAATTATGAAAACATTAACTTCTCTGTGTTATTAACCATTAACTTGTGACGAATGTATCTCATAGCATAACATCAAATTCGGTCGATTCAACACAAGTGTTCTACTAATAATTGTGTCCTCAAAATTGCCGGTATAGTCATGCCCATGATCAGGAAAACAGGATCATCATGCAATACTTGAGCTAGTCATAGAGGCTTGACTAGGAATACATTTTACCGTTTATTATCCCACAGGTGCACATGCGTTTTCCTCCAAGCCTCGTTTTATTTGCAGACTCGAGAATCATTGCAGTTATAGCATGGAACATAAACCTTCATTACAAACCAGGAGATACAAAATAACTGATATTACTACCTCTATGGCATATCTCCTACACAACCTTCATCATCCCCTACCGCCAATTGATGAGTACTGGAGTATGGACCTCTCTAATTCATACAAATTTTGTACAGTCATTGCTTAATGTTGTGCTCGAGGGTTTATATGTCTTTCCAATGAGAAAAGAGGTGTGATCAAGTTAAGTCTGGATAGAGTGGTTTGGTCATCATGATCATGGAAGTAATAGTTTTCTCTTATAAAGCGGGAAGATAGGGACATCAAAGTGAAGAAGAGTGCTCCAGGATACCACATAATGGAACTCAGTTGTAAGGATTTATAGAAATAGAAGAAGAAAGTTGTCAATATTCAATATTTGTATCTAGCTCGAGAAGGCCAACAAATTGCTCATGTTTTAGAAATCGGTTGTCATGTAAGTCAGGGAAGTAGGATAGGGAGGTGTTAGGAAATGTGTGAAAATAATTCCCATATTGTTGATGCTTGCAGAAGACATAGGGATGCATTGGCATCGGCAATCAAAAGAAATTTCCTATGTAATCAACCTCTAGAATTGCACGAGCAACACCCTGGTCCATGACATGAGCAACCTGGAGTTGAAGACCAAATGATCCCATGAAGTAATTACCATACAAAACAGCCAAAAGTTGCGCCTTCTATCTGGCTAGTTGTATCCCATAAATACTTCCCAATCTTCTCACCCATCTCTTGCTCATCCATGCCAAAGCGCAG
>NW_025283334.1:0-1172 GCF_018294505.1 Triticum aestivum
TACGTGTGCATGCATTGCATGTGATGTAAGTACGTCTAGGCCTCTAGCTAGGTAGTGCATGCGCACGCATCGACCCATCGACATGCCATTTCTTTTGCTGATTAATTGTACTCGATCATCAAACCTCGAACCCCATTTTAAAATCAAAATCCCTTTTGAGTTTGAGAGTGAAAACCCCAAAAGCGGACCAAACTATGTAGTAGTATGACTTACGAATAGAGCGGCGAGCGCCTATGAGAATCAGACCCAGATTTTTAATTTGGATTCACAAGTTGATGGAGCTGCTGCATTCCCCGTCTTCACCACGGATGCAAGGCCGGTTCGATGGGCTGGAACGTCAACACCAGCTGCATGTTGATGCCTTTCCGCATGCTACGTACACAAATGGGGGTTCAACATTTTTTATTTTAAATGAAATCATTCATGCACAGATCGCGTTTCATTGAGGCGTAGATGGCACCAGCATGACACACGGGGAAGGTCAACGGGTTGGTTTTGGCATGTTTGATTTGCATTTGCATGTGCGTGAAACCATGTTGTCGTGGTTCCAGGAGACACGAACACACAAGTCTTTTGACACAAGTTGTAGGTATTGTGAAAGATTAAGTAAACGACAGGGAACCCTAATCGTGAATAGTTGTTTCTTATTCATTCATGTGGGTATTTATAACCCTCCAAACGGTGTCCCAACAGGTGGGCCACAACTGTCATAAAATTTAAGCACACCGCCATTTGGATTTTTTGAAACAACAAAGCACAAAATCGGTAGGTATCACCGACAAACAATTTTTTAGTAGTCTTTTAAAACTCTAACATGAAAAGTGATAGCTTTATGTTATTCACTCGAATGCATGAGTACATGGGTGCATGCTCGTGAGGAGCCATCATCAAAGTGACCCACGTCCATTCCTCCTTCGCTCTACATTGTTCCTTCTTTCCTTCCTTCCTTCCTTCCTCATGACGCGTCCACGCGAGCGACGTACGCGCAGGACCTCAATCGCTGGAGGCTCCCACGTCAGACGGAGTCCGCTCGCGCCCATCCAAACCCCAGCATGAGTGCGTGCACGACGATAGAAGCCATGTCTCGTCGCCGAGCTCCAAGGCCTCCTCCATCGACCTCGTCTGCTTCCTCGCCGCTTCAGTGCCGCCGTCGCCACGCCACGGGATCGTCG
>NW_025283335.1:0-1172 GCF_018294505.1 Triticum aestivum
GCTGGATACCGCTGGTATCCTGAGTACACGGTCGAAGAGCAATTCCGGGACTTCAATCAAAGCCAGTATCTCTGCACTGTCAGGATATTTCCATCTTATCCTGGATCCACCGAGCCTCTTCACTGCTCCTATGGACTCGGGGTTACTATTGAGATGGCTGTGCAGGACGCCGCCTACTCTATGATGACCATTATGCGAGTCAGATCTGGTCTATTTCGGGACTCTGACTTCCGGTATATGCCAGGATCACTTCCGGGAGCACAAGGGTATCTCCAGGCTATCTATGCTGACTCCACTCAGGAGGATTCACAGACTCGCACCACTGCTGAGATGCTCGAGGATAAGGACCGTGAAAATCGGGCCTTAAGGTTAGAGCTCTTCAATACCCGTGCTGACCACTGGGCCACTTTGACTCGGTTCGCACCGGCGGTGCAAGCTGGATATTCAGATATGCGCGATCTCTATCCTGTGAGATCTGCTCTGCCGGACGTGATGGTTTGGCGTGATGTAGGAGGCATCACCCCACCTCGCGGTCCCCGCAGGCCACCGTTTGTTGGTCCAAGGCCTCATCCTAGCCCCTATGGTCCACAAGCTCCGCGAGACCGTCTGTTTCCGGATGATCATGTTGAACTTCCAGGCTATGGAAGTGACTTCTACGAGGACTACTACGGATCGGTCTGAGTTAGTGGTAGTAACACTGGTTCGCACTAGCTATGTCGTCTATCGTCCTGCGTGACTCGTGGGATATGACCTAGTCTGTACTCCTTCCGGAGGTGTAGAAAAATAATGTATAGGAGCTTGGAATGCCTCCGATGAGATGTAATCCTCTTTTCACCGTATTAGTACTTTGTTTGGTCTTGTACTAAACCCTGTATGGTGTGTATGACGATGGAATAAAAGAAGCAGTTTCTGTATCTACCATGTCATACGGATGATCATCTTGCATTCCGAGTTATTCCTTACATTATGTATCCTATGTCGGAATTTTATCATTCTGACTAAATCATTGTCTTGTTTACCTAGGATGGTCAACACGCGCGCTAACCCTGCTTCCCAAGAGCAGGCCGAAGGCAGTGAAGCCAGGAATGAAAATCTGCCTCATCCTCCTTCACTAGCCGAGGTGATGATGGAAGCTGAGAGAAACAAGCGGGAGACAAACCGTTTGTTGGAGC
>NW_025283336.1:0-1172 GCF_018294505.1 Triticum aestivum
AATTCAGAGTGTGCTTTCCCTTGTTTACGTGCCGCGCCGTGATTTTGTTGGTGTTCTAGGCTCGCGTCTCTAGCACAGTCTAGCCTAGGACCAGCACAGTACCGTCGTTGAGCGTTTATTCAACTTTGCATCTCTGAATTGATTATTGCTGACCCTTTTTGCTACCATACTATAAGCCTTCCCAGCTCCACATACATCTACGTCGTGTGTTTGACTCTCCCTGGTAATCGCTCTATCCAAGCTTTGAGAGTTTTTGACTACAACGGTTGCCGATCACCGCCTGCTGCTGGGTAAGAACTGGTAAGAATTTGAGATTTGCTTGACGGATTTGTGATACACCACCACCACTTCTTAGTAGTCTGTAGGATCATATTCTTGTGTGTTTCTATTGCTGCTAACCATGCCAGGATCACAAGCCGACGAGATTGACTGGGAGAATTTATCGAACAAGGAGCTTCATGATAAGTTTCAGCAAATGATGACTGAACAGGTGCAAAATGTGCTGAACAATTTTGAAGAGGCCATGGAGAAGATCACTGGCCTTGAGAAGACGTTCGAAACAAAGCTCGATAACAGATTTAATGAATTGCTCGCGCGTCTTCCACCACCACCACCCGCTGCACCTAACGCACCTCTCCAACAACAACAACAACGACTACCTCCACGTCGCGAAATAGACCTTCGCCGAGCGAGCCGAGTTCCTCTTGCATTTGGCCAAACTGTTGGTGCTGCTGTTGATACTTCTGTGGCTCCTGCTACTGCTGTTGCTGGTACCCAGGAGGATGATGAGTATGCGGGCGATTATGAGGATGAGGTTGATCAAAATCAGATCTACGAGCAGCCACCAGCACCACCACCAGCAGGTCGACCTCAGGTATATATTCGTAATGGTAGGCCTGCACCACCACCTCAGGTACGAGATGATGTCCATATTCCTAAACTGAAATTGAATATTCCACCATTTGAGGGTAGATATGTTCCTGATATATATCTTACTTGGGAGTTAGAAACTGAACAACGATTTACATGTTTACAATATCCTGAGGAGAGACGAGTTGCTGCTGCCGTTTGTGCTTTCACTAGTTTTGCATGTGTATGGTGGTCTGAACATTGTAGATTATATCCTATTCCAACTACTTGGGCTGCTTTGAAAACTGCTATGCGTACGCGTT
>NW_025283337.1:0-1172 GCF_018294505.1 Triticum aestivum
TTAATCGTGGAAATCACTCTGGGATCCCAAAATCGTGAGTAATAGTCGACGATACGGGCCAGAATCGGCCAAAACTGCCAGTGTTGATGACCGACACGTAAGCGCACCTTGGGGTTCGACAACTATGGAAATCGTTCCTGGACCCCGAAATAGTGAGTAATATTCATGAAACGGGCCAGAATCGGCCAAAACAGCCAGTGTTGATGACCGACACGTAAGCGCACCCAGGTTTCTTTAATCGTGGAAATCACTCTAGAACCCCAGAATAGTGAGTAATAGTCCACGAAACGGGCCAGAATCGGCCAAAACTGCCAATGTGGATGACCGACACGTAAGCGCACCTTGGAGTTCAACAACTATGGAAATCGCCTCGGGACACCAAAACAGTGAGTAATAATCCAAGAAATGGGTCTGAATCTGCCAAAACTGCCAGCGTTGATAACCGACACGTAAACGCACCCCAGGGTTCGTTATTCGTGGAAATCCCTTCGTGACCACGAAACGGTGAGTAATAGTCGACGAAACGGGCCAGAATCGGCCAAAACTGCGAGTGTTGATGACAGACACGTAAACGCACCACAGGGTTCGTTAATCGTGGAAATCACCCTAGGATCCCAAAATGGTGAGTAATAGTAGACGAAACGGGCCAGAATCGGCGAAATTGCCAGTGTTGATGACCAACACGTAAGCGCACCTGGGGTTCAACAACTATGGAAATTGCTTCGGGACCCCAAAACAGTGAGTAGTAATCCAAGAAAAGGGTCAAAACCGGCCAAAAATGTGAGTGTTGATGACCGACACGTAAACGCATCACCGCGTTCGTTAACCATGGAAACCACTCCGGGACCCCAAAGCAGTGAGTAATAGTCCACGAGACGGGCCAGAATCGGCCAAAACTGCGAGTGTTGATGACCGACACGTAAACGCACCCAGGGTTCGTTAATCGTGGAAAGCACGCTGGGACCCCAAAATAGTGAGTAATAGTCCACGAAACGGGCCAGAATCGGCCAAAACTGCCAGTGTGGATGACCGACACGTAAGCGCACCTTGGAGTTCAACAACTATGGAAATCGCTTCGGGACCCCAAAACAGTGAGTAATAATCCAAGAAATGGGTCTGAATTGGCCAAAACTGCCAATGTTTATAACCGACACGTAAACGCACCCAGAGTT
>NW_025283338.1:0-1172 GCF_018294505.1 Triticum aestivum
GTCCCAAAGCGATTTCCATGGTTGTCGAACTCCAAGGTGCGCTTACGTGTCGGTCATCAACAATCACAGTTTGGGCCGATTCTGGCCCGTTTCTTGGACTACTACTCTATTTTGGGGTCTCAGAGTCATTTCCATGATTGACGAACCCCAGGGTGCGTTTACGTGTCGGTCATCAACACTCATATATTTGGCCGAATCGTGTCCGTTTCGTGCACTATTACTCAATGTTTTGGAGACCCAGAGGGATTTCCACGATTGATGAACCCCGGGGTTCGTTTATGTGTTTGTCGTCAACACTCACAGTTTTGGCCAATTCTGACATGTTTCGTGGACTATTACTCACGGTTTTGGGGTCCCGAAGTGATTTCCATTGTTGTTGAACTCCAAGGTGTGCTTACGTGTTGGTCATCAACACTCGCAGTTTTGGCCGATTCTAGCCCGTTTCATGGACTATTACTCACCGTTTTGGGGTCCCAAAGCGATTTCCATGGTTGTCGAATTCCAAGGTGCGCTTACATGTCGGTAATCAACAATCACAGTTTGGGCCGATTCTGGCCCGTTTCTTGGACTATTACTCTATTTTGGGGTCTTTGAGTCATTTCGATGATTGACGAACCCTTGGTGCGTTTACGTGTCGGTGATCAACACTCACATATTCGGCCGATTCTAGTCCGTTTTGTGCACTATCACTCAGCGTTTTGGGGACCTAGAGCAATTTCCACGATCAATGAACCCCGGGATCGTTTATGTGTCCGTCGTCAACACTGAGAGTTTTGGCCAATTCTGACGGGTTTCGTGGACTATTACTCGCCATTTTGGGGTCCCGAAGCGATTTCCATGGTTGTTGAACCCCAAGGTGTCCTTACGTGTTGGTCATCAACACTCGCAGTTTTGGCCGATTCTGGCCCGTTTCATGGACTATTACTCACCGTTTTGGGGTCCCAAAGCGATTTCCATGGTTGTCGAACTCCAAGGTGCGCTTACGTGTCGGTCATCAACAATCACAGTTTGGGCCGATTCTGGCCCGTTTCTTGGACTACTACTCTATTTTGGGGTCTCAGAGTCATTTCCATGATTGACGAACCCCAGGGTGCGTTTACGTGTCGGTCATCAACACTCATATATTTGGCCGAATCGTGTCCGTTTCGTGCACTATTACTCAATGTTTTGGA
>NW_025283339.1:0-1172 GCF_018294505.1 Triticum aestivum
CTGAACCAAAGCCCTCTTTTCTACTAGTGACTATCCTCTCGCCCTAGCTCGAAGGCGCCGAACCGTCGGAAGGTAGAGTGCTCACCATAGAGCCGATTTGACAATGCCGCCTGGCAGCTCGGGCATGAGGGAGTAGAGCACCACCTCTGCTGGGAACCCACGACCTCACCACCACCTGGGCAGCCACCCAACCAGACGCAAGCTGAAGAGCGCCTACAAAAGATGAAGACCGCGCGGAGAAGACGAAGAACATTGAACAGCTCGCCGCCACATTGCCCTCACCAAGCAGAAAAGCACCATCCACACCTCCACGAACCCCAGACGATGCCTCCAGGAAGGGAACAACATCGACACGTCACCGCCGCCCACAAGGGGAACTAGGACTTTTGCCCCATGCAGAGCGAGGAAGAAGGAAGCAGAAGGGGATCTCAACGAGGCCTCCAAGAAGGGGACCGACTCCAAGAAAATGGAGATGGCCTCGCCGTGGCCACCAAAGGCCAAGGGTTTCCCCCGGTCCCACACTCCACTCCCAACCACCCGAACCCAAGAGCACGGGCCGACGCGACAAAGCCACCATGGCCGGATCAGGCCGGTGGGTGCATCCACGAGCGGAGGGCCTCGATCTTCACCAGACAGAGCACGCCCGCCACAACCTCGTCGCCCGCACGACCGAGGTTGCGGTATAGCCCTCGCGGCCGCCGCACGCCATAGAGCCGACGCCACCCGCACAGCCCGGGGCCGCCACCCCGGCATCCACCCACCACGAGCATCTCCACCAACACAGGGAGCAGCCCCAACACCACGCCAAAACGACGGACCAGACCACCACGACATCCACCGGGGAAGGGGGCCTGCGGCGCTCAAACACCCCAGATCCAGCCATAAACCAAGCTCCTACACCAATAGGTTTTAACCGTCTCAAGAGATCCCACATAATGTACCTTTGGCTTGCCTTAGGCTCACCATAAATGAAAGTGCACATCCACTTTGTTCCATCTCCCTTGCCGAGGTACATATCAATAAAATGATCCCCATATCTGTTCAACTCACAAGAGTAGGCCTCATCCCAAAACACAGCTAGTCCTCCACCTTTACCTTGGCCAGAAATAGTAAACACATTATTCATACCCAACCTGTAGCGCAAACTCTCAACATACTCTTTATTTTTCCTT
>NW_025283340.1:0-1172 GCF_018294505.1 Triticum aestivum
CTAACATTTTGCAGGAGTTCGCTGACGTTTTTCCACAAGACGTGCCACCGGGATTACCGCCTATTCGAGGGATTGAGCATCAGATCGACTTAATTCCCGGTGCTTCACTGCCAAACCGTGCACCATACCGTACCAATCCAGAGGAGACGAAGGAGATTATGCGTCAAGTACAAGAGCTTCTCGACAAAGGTTATATACGCGAATCCCTTAGTCCTTGTGCTGTTCCTATTATTCTAGTGCCGAAAAAGGATGGTACATCACGTATGTGTGTTGATTGTAGAGGCATTAATAATATTACTATTCGTTATCGTCATCCTATTCCTAGGCTAGATGATATGCTTGATGAATTGAGTGGCTCTACAGTATTCTCCAAAGTTGATTTGCGTAGTGGCTACCATCAAATTCGTATGAAATTGGGAGATGAATGGAAAACAGCATTTAAAACTAAGTTTGGATTATATGAGTGGTTAGTCATGCCTTTTGGGTTAACTAATGCACCTCGTACTTTCATGAGATTAATGAACGAAGTTTTACGTGCTTTCATTGGACGATTTGTGGTAGTTTACTTTGATGACATATTGATTTATAGCAGATCTTTGGAGGAACATTTGGAACATTTACGTGCTGTTTTTATTGCTCTACGTGATGCACGTTTGTTTGGTAACCTTGGGAAGTGCACCTTTTGCACCGATCGAGTATCTTTTCTTGGCTATGTTGTTACTCCACAGGGAATTGAAGTTGATAAAGCCAAGATTGAAGCCATTGAGAGTTGGCCGCAGCCCAAAACGGTCACACAAGTGAGGAGGTTTCTTGGCCTCGCTGGATTCTATAGGCGTTTTGTGAGAGATTTCAGCACCATTGCTGCACCTCTCAATGAGCTTACAAAGAAAGATGTGCCTTTTCTTTGGGGTACCGCACAGGAAGAAGCCTTCACGGTATTGAAAGATAAGTTGACACATGCTCCTTTACTCCAACTTCCTGATTTTAATAAGACTTTTGAGCTTGAATGTGATGCTAGTGGAATTGGATTAGGGGGTGTGTTATTACAAGATGGCAAACCTGTTGCATACTTTTCTGAAAAATTGAGTGGGCCTAGTCTGAATTATTCTACTTATGATAAAGAATTATATGCTCTTGTTCGGACTTTAGAAACATGGCAACATTATTTATGG
>NW_025283341.1:0-1172 GCF_018294505.1 Triticum aestivum
GAGTAATCAAGTCGATTCCACACAGATTGCCTCTGCTCTTCTGAAAACTGCGCCCTTGGTCCACTCGGTTTCACATACTGACTGAACATATCATTCGATGGTGACCTTGGTCGCTTCAAGTGTGATGGCCGGTTAGAGCTGGGACCAGCCGACTGATTAGTATATTTAGACAGCAACATATCAAAAGTTGGCTTGACCCGCTTGCGTTGCACTTTAGCTTCACTCCTCTTCCATTTGCCAACTTCTGGACTCTTGGGCTTGACAAACTTAACTCGAGTGTCCTGCTGCACCTGTGTTTGCCCCCCGAGTGTAGGATTCTTGATGGTGATCTTGATCACTTCCTTGCCATCGGGTTGCTTATCAAGCACAACATGTCTCCCCAAGACCTTGTCACCCTCCTTGTCTTTCCTGGGCTCACCAACAATGACATTAGCTTTATTAGCAGATTCGGCTACCTCCGGCCGAATGAGCAGCTTCTTCCCTTCTAAATCCATTGCGTTCATTGGATAGGGCTGTTTATCAACTTGCATCTCAGAAAAGTTCAATCGTCCATCATTAATGGCCGATTGTATCTGTCGTCGAAAAACATTGCAATCGTTAGTAGCATGAGAAAAAGAATTATGATATTTGCAATAAGCACGCCGTTTCAGCTCTTCAAACGACGGTAAAGTATGAGATATTCTAATAATCTTAGCCTGCAGCAAAGTATCAAATATTCTATCACACTTAGCAATGTTAAAAGTAAACTTCATATCTTCATCACGATTCTTATGAATCGGTTTCAGATCATTGCAAGTAAAGGGTTTGGCCTTAGATGGCCAAACAAATTCAGTAGCAAAAACATCACCCTCATCGTCCGAGTGATCACTATCATATTCCACCATATTCATCTTTGGACGATCGGCTTTGTATCTATGCACTTCTTTGAGATCTTTGCTTCGGCTTTCCTGAGCCAAAGCCCTTTGTAAGACTTGGTTAATATTTAAGAACTCATAGCCTTCTAACTTTTCTCTAATGGGAGTTCTCAAACCACTTAGCACTAGGTCTGCCAAGTCTCTCTCAGTTATCACCAAACTAAAACATCGGTTTTTCGTTTCTCTGAATCTCTTGACGTAATCGGAGACCGATTCATCATGCTTCTGTTTAACCGATGTTAGATGTGACAACTTGAG
>NW_025283342.1:0-1172 GCF_018294505.1 Triticum aestivum
AAATGGAATCAGGAGTCATAGGAAGCAAAGTAATATTTTTATCCTTATGAACAAGAGTATAGTGATTGTTTCTACCATGGTGTACAGAATTTTTATCAAATTGCCATGGTCTACCAAGTAATAAGGAACATGCTTGCATAGGTACCACATCACAATCAACATAATCAGCATATGTAGAGATACTAAAATGCACACGAACAGTACGTGTTACCTTAACCTTGCCGCTGTTGTTGAACCATTGGATGTAGTAAGGATGTGGATGTGGTCTTGTGGTGAGAGAAAGCTTCTCCACCATCTCCATGCTAGCCAAGTTGTTGCAGCTCCCTCCGTCTATTATGACGCGCACAGAACGTTCCTTCACAACTCCCTTGGTATGGAACAAATTGTGCCTCTGATTTTGCTCAGCTTGTGTGACCTGCACACTCAAAACACGTTGAGCAACTAAACATTCATACCTGTCAGCTTCTTCAGGAGCCATGTATTGCGTCTCATGATCAGAATCATCTCCACCATGTTCTTCACGTGTAATAAGAGCCAAAGTCTCCTCATCATAGTCACTAGCGGAGTCATATCCACCATCCGCGGTAGCAATCATCACATGCGGAGATTTGCATTCTCTCGCATAATGACCTCCTCCCTTACAACGACGACAAATAATATCACTTGTGTGCCCTGTTGATGCCATGGAAGAAGAAGAACGCTGTGCAGGCCCCGCAGGTGCGCTCTTGGCAGATAATGGTGGTTGTGCCTGTTTTCTTGTATCACGGCTGGAGGTGGCACCGGATGGAGGTGCTGGTGCAGTTGAAGTAGAAGATGCACGTGGTGTCCATGATGAAGGTCGGCCTGCAGAAAAGTTAGTTCGCCCCAATGCTTGTCGATCCTGCACTTCACGTTCAGCTTTACAAGCAAGATGGAATAAACGAGTGATATTAGTATACTCCTTATAGTCTAGAATGGTCTGAATCTCTCTATTTAATCCACCCAGAAAACGTGCAAGCATAGCTTCATTATCCTCAACAATACCACATCTAATCATGCCAGTTTGTAATTCCTGATAATATTCTTCTACAGAATTTTTCCCTTGTCTTAAACGCTGCAATTTTTGAAGCAATTCACGTTGATAATATGGTGGAACCCAACGCGTACGCATAGCAGTTTTCAAAGCAGCCCAA
>NW_025283343.1:0-1172 GCF_018294505.1 Triticum aestivum
AGACTAGGCCCACTCAATTTTTCAGAAAAGTATGCAACAGGTTTGCCATCTTGTAATAACACACCTCCTAATCCAATTCCACTAGCATCACATTCAAGCTCAAAAGTCTTATTAAAATCAGGAAGTTGGAGTAAAGGAGCATGTGTCAACTTATCTTTCAATACCGTGAAGGCTTCTTCCTGTGCGGTACCCCAAAGAAAAGGCACATCTTTCTTTGTAAGCTCATTGAGAGGTGCAGCAATGGTGCTGAAATCTCTCACAAAACTCCTATAGAATCCAGCGAGGCCAAGAAAACTCCTCACTTGTGTGACCGTTTTGGGCTGCGGCCAACTCTCAATAGCTTCAATCTTGGCTTTATCAACTTCAATTCCCTGTGGAGTAACAACATAGCCAAGAAAAGATACTCGGTCGGTGCAAAAGGTGCACTTCCCAAGGTTACCAAACAAACGTGCATCACGTAGAGCAATAAAAACAGCACGTAAATGTTCCAAATGTTCCTCCAAAGATCTGCTATAAATCAATATGGCATCAAAGTAAACTACCACAAATCGTCCAATGAAAGCACGTAAAACTTCGTTCATTAATCTCATGAAAGTACTAGGTGCATTAGTTAACCCAAAAGGCATGACTAACCACTCATATAATCCAAACTTAGTTTTAAATGATGTTTTCCATTCATCTCCCAATTTCATACGAATTTGATGGTAGCCACTATGCAAATCAACTTTGGAGAATATTGTAGAGCCACTCAATTCATCAAGCATATCATCTAGCCTAGGAATAGGATGACGATAACGAATAGTAATATTATTAATGCCTCTACAATCAACACACATACGTGATGTACCATCCTTTTTCGGCACTAGAATAATAGGAACAGCACAAGGACTAAGGGATTCGCGTATATAACCTTTGTCGAGAAGCTCTTGTACTTGACGCATAATCTCCTTCGTCTCCTCTGGATTGGTACGGTATGGTGCACGGTTTGGCAGTGAAGCACCGGGAATTAAGTCAATCTGATGCTCAATCCCTCGAATAGGCGGTAATCCCGGTGGCACGTCTTGTGGAAAAACGTCAGCGAACTCCTGCAAAATGTTAGTGACAGCAGGAGGCAAAGAGGAAGGCACGTCCTCGAATGAAAATAATGCCTCTTTGCACACAAAAGCATAGCA
>NW_025283344.1:0-1172 GCF_018294505.1 Triticum aestivum
CTTTGATTTGCGCAAATCAGGAAATCTATCCTTACGCAAATGTAACCAAACAAGATCTCCAGGTGCAAACACAACATGTTTTCTACCCTTATCTCCAGCAAGTTTATATTTAGCATTCATACGCTCAATGTTTTCCTTAGTTAACTCATGCATTTTTAAAATAAATTCAGCACGTTGTTTAGCATCAAAATTAACCTTCTCCGAAGATGGAAGAGCCAACAAATCAATAGGTGCACGAGGTAGGAAACCATACACAACTTCAAAAGGGCACATCTTAGTAGTAGAATGCAATGAACGATTATAAGCAAATTCAATATGAGGCAAGCATTCCTCCCACATTTTCTTATTATTCTTCAAAACAGCCCTAAGGATAGTAGACAACGTTCTATTGACTACTTCAGTTTGTCCATCAGTTTGGGGGTGACAAGTAGTACTAAAAAGCAGTTTAGTCCCCAACTTAGCCCATAAACATCTCCAAAATTGGCTAAGAAATTTAGTATCACGATCTGAAACAATAGTATTTGGCACACCATGCAAGCGAATAATTTCACGAAAGAACAAATCAGCAACACTAACAGCATCATCGCTTTTATGACATGGTATAAAGTGTGCCATTTTCGAGAATCTATCCACAACAACAAATATGCTATCCCTCCCCTTCTTTGTTCAAGGTAAACCTAAAACAAAGTGCATAGATATATCCTCCCAAGGAACACTAGGTACAGGCAAAGGCATATATAAACCATGAGGATTGAGTCGTGACTTAGCTTTTTGACATGTAGTGCAGCGAGCAATAAAACGCTCAACATCCCGTCTCATCTTTGGCCAAAAGAAATGTGTAGCAAGTACGTCCTCCGTCTTCTTCACGCCAAAGTGTCCCATTAATCCTCCTCCATGCGCCTCCTGCAACAACAAAAGACGAACGGAGCTAGCTGGAATGCATAGCTTGTTAGCACGAAACACAAATCCATCGTTAACGACGAACTTGTTCCACATTCTTCCTTCTTTACAATTCTGCATTACATCTTTAAAATCAGCATCATGCACATATTGATCTTTGATGGTCTCCAAACCAAATATTTTGAAGTCAAGTTGTGAAAGCATAGTATAGCGGCGAGACAATGCATCAGCAATAACATTTTCTTTTCCCTTCTTGTGTTTAATGACATAAG